>NC_056730.1:739369082-739669082 GCF_019279795.1 Protopterus annectens | reverse complement strand
TCTACCTTTTCAAAGAGGCCAGTCACAAGTGGAGTCCCTCAGGGATCATTCTGTGGACTGCTCATTTTTGGCATTTACTTTTCAGAAGACAAGACCAATGTCAGTGGTCTCTGGCTGACTAAACTTGCAGATAATTGCAAATTAGGAGCTGTCATTGAATCTCACACTAACATAAATGTTTTCCAAGAGGGGCTGATGCAGACAAAGAACTGGTGCCAGAGCTATGGACTAAAACTAAATGCCAAGAAATGCATAATAGTATCCTTTGGGAGTGATGGCCAGCCATCCAACCATAGTTATTATCATATTGACAATACACCCCTAAGAGATGGCCCAGTAGTCAGGGACTATTGAACATACATAGACAGTAATCTAGCCTTTGATCATCATGTGTCTACAGTAGTGAGAAGATCATTCTATGCTGTGTAACTTATAAACAAAGGTATGGCATCTAGATCCAAGGAAGTTATTGTTCCACTGCATTCAGCATTCATCAGACCTGTGATTGAGTACATTGCCCCCTTTGGTATGTACCTAACCAAGCACATCCAGCAACTGGAATTTCCACAGAGGTTCCTAACTAAAAGAATATAGGATATAAGTAACATGTCCTACACAGACTGCCTCAATTCCCTATCCCTGTATTTTGTCTCCAAAAGGCTGTTGAGGAGAGATCTATGCCTGGCATACAAGGCATTGTCAGACCCCAATCTGATGGACCTCTTGCTTATCGGTGAAACAAACAACACCAGAATTACCTATTCTAAAGACTTAAAACTTGTTTGTGATATAAACAGGGCCTGCTGGAGAGATAAGTATGTATCCCAGAGACTACCCCTTCCATGGAACAGGCTCCTCATCCATGTGAAGCAGAGTTCCTCCCTAACCCACTTCATGTGTAACTTGGATAATTGGATGGGGAACAGAAAGTTCATCCCTGGTTTGGCACCTACACATCTAATGGACACAGGCAGCCAGTGAATGGTTCATCTCCCAGGCCCCTGCTTGTAAATGTTTCACCTCTCAAGTCCCTGGTTACATTTATCAAAGGTGCCTGAAATTCTCAGATTTAGGATGGATAGCTAGGCTTAAAAAGGCCCTTGTGGTCATTAGGCTAGTAAAAACCTATGAATCTATGAACTGAATACTAAAGAGCTTGGGTCTATATTAGGTCGTCGAAAACTAACATCAGCAAATGTTTTTCCCAGGGCAGTGAGTTACTTGGTCAGCATTAGGAAATTTGCCCTTTTCCCCACTGTAGTGCAATGTCAGAGTTGGTATATATATAAGTAGGGGAGAGTGTGGGAGTTGGGGGGGGCAGCTCCCCAGCTTGGTGGGTTTGATATACTGAGGGGTGTATGTGACCACAGATATGTTGGCCAAGTAACTCACCCCCTGGGAAACACATTCCCTGATGTTAAGGTTTGATGAATGGTCATTCGCTGATTTATATTTGATGAATGGCCATTCGCTGATTTATGTTAGATGAGCGGCCATTTGCTGAAGTTAGTTTTCGATGAAGTAATACACACCCAAAGACTTTTGCAGTGCAGATGCTGTGAAAGTATAAAGATAGGTTCATAGGTGTATACTAGGCTAAAGACCACAAGGGCCTTTATAAGCCTAGCCATGCGACCCAAATGTGATCCACAACTTTTATGTTTTAGACATTAATATAGGGGGTGATCTTTGGTTATGGCACGATTTACTGGCTGCCTCTGTCCATCAGTGATGTGGGCACTAGACCAGGGGTGAATTTCTGATTTCCCATCGACTGGTCCAAGTTATGCTTAAATAGGGTTAGGGAAGGACTTGATTCACATGGATGGGGAGCCTATTCCAGAAAATGGGAATTCTCTGAGATACATATCTGTCTCTCCAACATGTCCTATTATGTCACAAGCAAAATGTAGGTCTTTGGCTCTAGTAGTTCTGATACTGTTTGTCTTGCAGATGTGCAAAAGATTCATAAGAGCAGGGTCCAAGAATACCTTGCATGCCAGACATAGGTCAGCTCTCAGTCATCTGTATGAGACAGAGTATGGAGATACGGCTTTGAGGTGATCAGCATAGGACATTGTGTTTACTCCCTATATTCTTTTTGTAAGGAACCTTTGCAGATGTTGCATTTGCTGTATGTGTCTGGTCAGGTACAAACTAAAGGGGGCGTCACTCTCAGTTTAATTTCTCTAAACCAAAAAGGTTTTTAATGCCATGATGGGAATAGACCCAATTCCTATGTCAGGGTAGAATTAACATTCATTAAATCTGTATTGTTTCAATCTTTGCTGTAACAAAAAGTGCTCTTCACAGCACTCACAGAACATCCAGAATTTACTCCGTCTGCAATTCATATGGAATTACGTGTATTGGTAGCATATCTAAAAATGACTGCAGATTCTTTTTTTTATGAGACCCATTGCTCCTACTACTGTTGGATTTGTCTGTGTATCTTTTTTCTACATTGCTCTCATTTCTGCCTCCAAATCCTAATATTTTATGACTTTGTGCCTCGGTAAGTGAGACACTGTAATTGTTAGGTGCAGCAATTTCAATGATCAATGCTACTTTTGCCTTTTTTTCATGTACTACAATATGTGGTTTTCTCACATCAATTTTTCGAATTGCTGATAATGGGTGATCACATGTAACGTACACTTCACCATTCCCTATTATGCTTTGTGGCATAATATGTTAATTTGTGCATGTTTCCAATGCTTCTCAGTGGATTCTTTAATGTAATGTTTCCATGATCCCCAGTGCAACAGTCTTGCAACATTATTGTATCTTTCAATGTACAGGCCTTCTGCAATGAGTATATCATACATACAAACAAGGTGTGCAACCATTTCTAAATGTTTTTTATAAAATTTGCATTTGCCTGTTTCTTCCACTTGTTCATTGGACTTTGCAAACCAAGGTGTTCATTGTTCACTGTCCTTGGCTGCCATTATTAATTCATCCTTTGGTTTCAACTCACCTCTCCTTAATCAATATTGCGTCAAATCCGCATCAGCACAAGGTTATGCCAGGAGACCTCTATAGATCCCACTTTATTTATGCTTTTCCACATTTCTTTCATTTCCATCTGATCCTTCTTCTTATATTCTTTCTTTTATTTTTTGGCACATTCAGTTTTTGTCTGATTATCTTCTGGTTTGATTTCCATTCCCACTTGACAATGGAATGCTTCTGCTAAACTAAGCAGAAAGGTCATCTTAGACTTCCTCTCCTCATGTTTTAAAACTTTCACTATGTTTCGATCTGAAGAGGTCAGCAGATATGTATGCAGTCCCATGACTGCAATATCTGTTAATGTAATCAATTTCCAGGAGCCCCTTGCCTCCTTCAGAGCAAGTAATATATAATCTTGGTATACACTGATTTTTACATATTATTTGATAAGAGTGAAGCGTTTTTCTTGTTTTTTTAATTTTTCTGTCCAACTGATCCAATACCTTTTAGGCCAGTCAATCACACAAAACTGTAAGTTAGAACAGGAAGAGCAAATTGGTCTATAGCTTGAACTTCATTCCTAAATGTCAAGGCTGTTTACAATATTAGTTTTAATCTTCTGAAGTATTCCTTACTGAGTTTCATTAAGATTTGTTCATGTTTTATTGCTGATTTGTCATCATCATCATCAGTGCCTTTTTTCCCATTTTCTTCATGGGGTCAGGGTGTCCTTTCAACTATCGTCAGCAATCTCCATTCAATGCGACTCTTCTGCCTTCTTCAACAATCATGTCTGAGTGTCACAGGTCTTCTCTCGCACAATCCATCCACCTCTTTGCTGGATGCCCTTGTTTCTTCTTGCCTTCTTACTGACTGTCCCAAATCTGCATCTGCTTTTCTGCAGATGTGCCTGAACCACCAAAATCTGTTCTCTTTACATTGTCTGCAATTTTAGCTACTTTGGCTTCTGCTCTTATATCCTCATTTCTTTGTTTATCCCACAGTGTTCATCCTACCACCCAGCTCCGACACTTCATCTCCATCACCTCTAGCTTCCTCAACTGCTCTGCCTTTACTGTCCAGGATTCCATGACATACCAGTACCACTGGTTGCACCACTGTTTTGTGCACCTTACTTTTCAGCTTCTTTGGCATTCTTCACTCATATACTGCACCTGACTATCTGTGCCAGTTGGCTGCAGGCCTTCTGATTCTAGCTTTGACCTCCTCATTCATACTTCCCTTCTCCTCAACCACCCCTCTCAGATACTTGAAGCTGTTAACCTGTTCCACTATTTCCCCTTCTACGTAAATTCTCAGGTTATTCTGAATGCCACCATTTTCTGCCATTACAACTGTCCTATTTGTGCTTGGTTTCATCCCATGTGCCTTCAGTTTTCCATTCCATTCCATTATCCTTTTCTGAAGTTCTTGCTCAGAACCTCCCTGCAGTGCCATATTGTTTGCATACAGCAACTTTGTTGATCTGTCTCCTTTGACCTGTTTGCTGATGTAATCCATCATCAGCATGAACACCAGTATAACCACCAGTGGGCTCAGAGCTGAACCCTGGTGTACACCCACTCGCATTGGCGGCCCCTTTATAAGACTGAACACTGTTCTTACTTGAGTCACTGGGTTCTTGTACACAGCCTGCGCTAACTCTATCAATGTTTCTCAGACTTCAAACCACCGCAGTACTGCTCAAATCAGCTTTATCGGGACCTTGTCATATGCTGTCTCCAAGTCTATGAATGCCCAGTTGGACTGTTGGAGTCTTTTTTCATCTCTACCTTCTTCTCAACTATTTATCTTACTGCAAACATCAGGTCAGTTGTGCTGCACCCTGATCTGAATGCAAACTGATCATCTCCCATCTTACTTTCTACAACTAAGCGTATTGGTTTATCAATCATCCTCTTCAGAAATGTTATGCAATGTGACAGGAGTTTGATACGTATGAATTGCCCACAGTTGTGAATGACCCCTTTGTTCTTGAACATTGGCAATAGTATGATAATTCTTCAATCATCTGGGATACATCTTTCTTTCCACACTGCTAGAAGTACCTTCAGGAGACAGTTCTCCACTATTTCACTCAGCATCTTTATATCTGCTGTGACCTCATCTGACCCTGCTGCTTTCCCCTGACTCAGTTTTCCTTAGTGCTGTTCTTACTTCTTCTGTGGTGGGCTCCTCCTTGTCTCACACTGTAGGCTGTGTCTGGGGCAGTACAGCTTCTGTGGGGTTTTCTTCATTCAGAAGCTGCTGGAAGCACTCCTTCCATCTGCTTTTCATCTTGTGGCCTGGTGAGCAGGTTGTTGCAGACATCCCTTATGAAGGGTATCTGACTATCTTCTTTATCTTTCTGTCTTTGCTTTGCAACCTGATATAGTTGCCTTGTGGCATCTACTGACTTACTTTCCAGAAGCTGGTAAAGTGCATCTGATTTCTTGTCCTTTACTATTGCAACTCTTTTCTTAGCTTCTTTGTTAGCCAACCAGTATTCCTTCCTAGCCTCATCTGTCTTTTCTATCTCCCAAATTTTCCTGCACTCCTTCTTCCTTTTAATGACTTCCTGGACTTCTGCAATCCACGACCAGCTTTCTTTATGTACCTTAATTTCATACCTGGCTCAGCCGCATACTTGTTCTGTATTCCTCACACATGCTGTTTTGAGGCGCTGCCATTCTTCTTCAACTCTACTTATTTCCTCTTCTTCTTGAGGTGTCAGAGCCCTGAATAATCCTTGAACTGTACTGCTTTCTCTCTTGTCAGTTTCCAGGTCTTCAGCCTTGTCTCTGTTGACCTAGGAGCCTTCTTTAATTAGTGCTTGCAGCTAATTCTGGCAACCAGTGGTTTATGCTGTGGGTCACTGTTTCACTGGGGATGACTTTGCAATCCCTGATTCCATCCTAGTGACCTTTCCTTTCTAGGGGGAAGTCTACTTGAGTTGCATGTTGGCCACTATTGTATGCGATCTTATGACTGTCTTTTTTTCTTTCTGAACAATGTGTTGGCTACTATGATGCCATTTGCCAGACAGAAGTGTAGAATGCCCCATCTTTATTTACTCCAGTTACCCCAACTATGTTGACCCAGTCAGTTCTTATATCCTGTTCTTTCTGTCACAATATGTATATTCAAGTCACCCATTATTAATGCAAATTCATATTGTCCTGCTTTATCTAGTAGATCTTGCAACTGCTGCCTGAATGCACTCCCTCTTCACTATCACAACCTTGCCGTGTGGCATAGGCTGAGATTATGAATACTGCCGTATCATTAGAGTGGAGTCTGATGACCATTAGTCTGTCACTAACTCTGATGACATCCCTCTCTGCCTTCTGAAGCCTCTCTCTCACCACAATTCTCACACTATTTCTAGCCTGTCCTCCTTCTGAGTAGTAGACTCTGGATCTCAAGCCAAGTGCACTGCCCTTCCATCTTGTCTGTTGGATACATAAGATGTCCAGCCTCCTCCTTACCATCCACTTCCAAGTTGCATCCTGTCAGTGAGCCTAAACTGACTGCAGCAATTCTTAGTTCACATTTAGCAGGTTGACGGTTTTATGTCCAGCTTTCACTCAGCAGAGCTATCCCAGTAAACCAAGCTGGGCAACTGGAAACTGGACAGCCACTAGCTTATTGACCCAGGGCTGCTGGGCTTTATGGCATGCCAGTCACTGGCTAGTAGGGGCACAGGATCCCTGGTGTAGGTCAGAGTAGGTCAAGTCCTCAACCCACTTATCACTGGCAAATACCCAATGCCCACTTGCTGACATTAGTCAACATGACAGAATCACCTACAGACATATTTTACACCATATTTGTTCACCAGGGTAGTGCACTGATCAGTTTTGACCATTTTCAGGTTCAGCACAGGTATAATACAAAACATTTCACAAACAAAAATATACAGAAATGTAATAACAGAACAGTTCAGAGTAATAGCATAGAAAAAAATAACTGTGTATACACATTCCAGTGAACAAGCACAGTGCAATGCATAATCATGCAGAGTGTAATTTACAATATATACATTAGTTTCTAAAGTGGGTCAATCTTCATTGAATCTTGAGAGGGAAGACGAGATTCAGAAGAGACTCAGAAAAGAGACAGGTTAGGTGATATGTCCTGTATACTGCAACTTTCCTGCTTTAAACATTGTTTTTGCACATTTATCAAGACCAAATCTCATTCTTATATCAACTGAGAATGTTTTAACCACTTTCAGCTTTCAACTCCTCATCTGATAAACTATACAGTTTTAAGTCATCCACAAAAAGTAGATGAGAAGTCTTTAAGCAAGGTTATTTTCTGGGAGCCAAATTGTAACCAAGACCAAATCTGTTAAGTAAACAGCATAATGGGTTAAGGATAAAACAAAGCAACAGAGATGAGAAAAGTATCACCTTGGAATACTCCCCTTTGAATTGTTATCCTTGGGCTAATAAATATGCCCTTTGTCATGGTTTGCCACTGTTTCATGGTCACTGTGATGTAACTGATCAATGTAGGCTGTATGTTATAAATCTGTAACCATTCCTTTACCATGCCATACTTAGATTCCTCCCCTTCTTACAATTGTCTATTATGGCTTTATTTAACAAGAAATGACCCTTTGTTGCATACAACTTTCTTTTGTTACCCTTTTGTTTAATTGCCAAGTTTTTTCTTCAAAATGATGATAAACTCTATCTGCATCAATGCCAGTATACAGTTTGTATACCGTCAGACGGCAAGTTATTGGTCTGTAGTTTTTAGGATGCCCAACAGGTTCACTCTTAAGGAGCAGTATCATTTTCCCTGTTATTAACCAGAGTGGTGTCTGTTTGGGATGCATATATAGCTAATTCTTACTCAGGGCTAAATCTTTGGATAAAGATGTTAATGTTTTAGCAAGAAGTTAGATATTATGTCTGTTCCTGAGGTTTTCAGATTAGTAGCTTAATTTTGTTTCAATTTCCCGGGCCATTACTTCATCCCATTTCATATCCTGTACATTTAAACTCCTTACCATTTATTTTAATTTTTCTATCCATTTATCATATTTATGTTCCACAGAGTCTTCATAAATATTTCTCCAAAATGTACTATTTTTGCTTTTTTGGTATTATTTAATTTCCTTTGCTTTATTTGCCAGTTCTCTAAAAAACTTTTTTGTGTCATCGATGAATTGCTCATTTTGCCCTTTTCTTTTATATACATCTGCATATCTTCTAAGTTTTACTGCAAGTGCTGATACCTTATTTGCAAGAGTGTATGACAGACTGTGGTTTGTTCTCATACTGTGTATTGCTTTTACCACACCTATCTTTCTAAGCACTTTTGTTGATCTGTTCCCTCCTCTGCATTATTCTACCAGTGACACTTCTTGTCTGAATTGCTTTAAAGTTTTTGCTATTCAATGTTTCCATGATGGCATTTTATTTCCTCCCTTCCATTCCTTACTGATCTATGTTTTTGTAGTAAGACTTTATCTGTTATTAGTTTAGCTGCACAGTAATATATTCTATTTACTTCTATTCTATTACATGGATTTTTGTTAAAATTCTTAATTACTGTGTTCATCTGTTTTATCAGACTTCTAACATTCTGGGTCTTATTTACTTTTTGCAAAATATTTTTTTATCGATCTTAATATGTCTATCCATCTCTGTTAAATCAAGCAACCCTTCCCTTAGATCATTTTCTTCTAAACTGAGAACACATTATTTGCTGTCTGTTTCCTGTGGACATTCATAGGTTCATAGGTTCATACTAGGCTATCTGCCCTAGGGCATTTATAAGCCTAGCCAGAGTGTGTTTGGCTTTCGCCACCCATTTTAAATGAATTTTGCTATGCCCTTTTTCGAGGTTAGTATACTGTGCCTTTGTCTAACAGTGACACAGAAGTGATACCCGGGGTAAACCTACGATCTCCCATCCACTCATCAAGATTCCTCTTGAAGAGAGTCAATGAGGGACTCTGCCTAACCTGGACTGGGATTTTATTCCAGAGTGAAGGGAGCCTCTGGGTTATGAATCTGTCCCTCCAGCATGTCCTATTTATTTCAGTACTGAGGTTCAAGTCTCTCGAGCACGTAGCTCGATGGGATTTGGATTTTCTGAGGTGCAGCATGTTCATTAATTCCGGGTTGGACATGGCTTTATACGTCAGGCACAGATCGCCTCTGAGCAGGCGATATGCCACTGAGTAGAGCTGGAGTTTCTTTAACTGGGCAGCATATGGTATCTGTTTGAGCCCTTTGATCCTCTTGGTGAGGTACTTTTGGGGTCTTTCCAGTTGCTGCAGGTGTCTGGTAAGGTACATCCCAAAAGGGGCATTGTACTCAATTATGGGCCTTATGAGGGATGAGTAAAGAGGCACAATGACCTCCCCTGATCTAGATGTGAATCCCTTCATGATTAGGTGGGCTATATAAAATGGTTTTCTAACCACTTTGGCCACGTGGTTTTCAAATGAGAGATTGCTATCAACTTGGGTCCCCAGGTCCTTAATTACTTCTTCCAGATTAATGGATTACCACCTATGTGGTAATTTGTGGGCACTTTGTTTTTGCCAAAGGGGATGACTATACACTTTTTGGCATTTAGCTTGAGGCCATGGCTCTGGCACCAGTTGTCTGTTTCTATGAGGCCCTTTTGTAGGATGCTTGTGTCGGCTGGAGAGTCGATTATGGTGCCTAGTTTGCAGTCATCTGCGAACTTGGTCAGCCACAGTCCTTCCATGAGAGAGTCCCAGGACTGAGCCTTGTGGGACGCCACTTGTAACTGGTTTGGAGTCTGACATGGCTCCAGCAATTCTAACCATGTGGGTTCTGTCCTTGAGTCAGTTTGCAACCCATCTAGTGACATAGAGGTTTATATTTAAGCTGGTGAGCTTATCTATAATGCCCGAGTGGGGTATTGTATCGAAGGCTTTTGCGAGGTCCAGGTAGGCTGTGTGGACCACCTTTCCCTCGTCAATGGCCTTGGTGACTGTTTCAAAGAAATCGACCAGGTTTAAGAGGCAGGATCTGCCCTTAACAAAGCTGAACTGGGTAGGATCCAGTGTCTGTAGGTTCCCAATATCTTTATTTATGAGGTCCATGATGATCCTTTCCATAGCTTTGCAGACCAAGCTAGTCAGGCTTATGGGGCGATAGTTTCCAGGATCCGTTGAGGCACCACCTTTGTGGAGATGGACCACTGTTGCTGTACGTCACTCTTTGGGTACATATCCTGTAGTAAGGCTGAGATTGAACAGTAGTTTTATGTTTGGGTTTAGCTCTTCTTGGAGTTCATGTAGGACGCAGCCCGGGACACCGTCTGGTCCCATTGATGCTGTGTTTTTTGCTTTGGAGAGGGCGGCCCTTACCTGAGCATCTGAGATGTCAGGGGGGCAGCACTCTGCTGGGATAGATATTTGCCCTTTTGGTGGGGAGGGGGGGAGAAGTTTGCGCTGAACCTGTCAGCTAGTATGTCGGCAATGTCTGTGGGTTCTGTGTATTTTTTGTCATTTTGGACTAATTCTGAGCATATCTGGGAATTCCCACCCAGGTTCCTAACATAACTAAAGAAAGCCTTGTGATTATCCTTAGTGTCCTGTGCAATTTTTCTCTCAAAGCTGGCCTCAGACGATTTTATGAGTGCCCGTAGTTTTTTGCTAATACTGATCAGAGATGCCTTCCCTTTTTGGGATTTTGCTCTATCATGTAGTAGCTTCTTCCTTCTAAACAAAAAAGAACTGTAGCCACTGCACAAAACCAACCAGTAATTCAAATAAAGCGCAGTTGGAGGGAAGATGAAAATAGTCCAAAACTGTGTTTATTGAAATGAAAAGAATTCCACAACCACACCAGAAATAAAAATTTTTGTCATAAAAACTAAACCATAAACACCTTTTATAATCAACAGAGCATTTTCGTCTTGTTAATTAGACTTCATCAGATGCATGGTGATTCCATTGATAAAACCATATATATATATATATATATATATATATATATATATATATATATATATATATATATACACACACTCCTTAATTAAAAAATTGATTGATCAGCCTATAGAAAGCATGGGAAATAAATAAATTGAAATAATTTAAAATCATCTCTCCCTTGGAGAGTGAAGCAGGGGACATGATAATGTGTTTAAAAATATATATGTTATTAAAAACAGAGTTTTATAAAAATTAATGGTTGAATAAATAGTTACCATTTTCTTAACTAGATTGTTTACTTATGTAATGATAAATTATGAGTTATAAAAACAGTAAATAAATATAGATTTAAAATGATGTTATATAAAGGAAACTGTGTCCTAATGTTGTCTATAAGGAAGCTGATGCCATCTAGTGGCTATTTTGTTTAATCCATTTTGCTTATTCATAATTTAGCAGATCTTAATTTCAGTAAAGGTTTTATGGTGATAAAATCATTCAAAACTGGGATATGGTCTGCTTGGAGAGTTATCTGCCACCATAATTCTCTAAATTCAATTGTGTCCTCCCATGGACCACCCCTTATGTTGGTTTTAATCTGTTCTAAAACCATAAACCCAAAATTAGCTTCCATACAACTTTTACAGTGTCTAAAAAGCGTGTTGGTTTCTTTTCTTACTGAAATTTCATACATATGTTCATATATCCTTCTTTTTAGCATTCTCTCTGTCTTACCTATGTAAAAAGAGTCACAATTTTTACAAACAGCAAGGTAAATGATTCCCTTGGTTTCACAGTTATAGTGTTCTATATTACAAATCCATCTTTTCCTACTTTCCAAAAAGTGCCTTTCTGTATTGAGTATATATGAACATTGATTACATCGACCACATTTAAAGGTACCTTTTCTACCTTTATTGGTCATCCCTTTCCATTTGTTTTCTAAAATACCTTTAATACTAATTGAATTCTTATAAATAATTTTTTGTGGGACACTGCTTAAATTGTCTAAATCGGAGATGGTCACAAATCTTTGCCATTCCTTAAAAAATATCTTTTTAACACAATTATTTATACCATTGTATTCTAATATTAAAGTTTGTTGGTATTTCTCTTCATTCATTTTGTTATTAGAATCAATGGGCTTCTCCTTAATATTCATGACAGGTTGAAATTTGGTTGATCTCTCCTCTTGTATTTCTTTTCTTATTTGGGAAATTAAATCTAATGGATATCCTCTTTCCAAAAACATCTTTTGTAATAAATCACATTCTGTAGTAAAATCAATATTAGAAGTAGTCATTCTGCTGCCCCTCACAAACTGTCCCTTAACAATATTTTTCTTACAATGGTTTGGGTGAGCACTTTCATAATGTAAAAAAGAATTGCAGAATGTGAGTTTTCTAAAAATTCTACTTTCAAAATGTGTTCCATTTTTATAAATCTCTAAATCTAGATAAAATAACTTGTGTTCTGAAATTTTGTGTGTGAATTTTAAAAAACTGGTTGTGTTATTGATAAAAAACATACATTCATTTAATTTGTCTATACCTGCTGTCCAAAAAATAGCTATGTCATCAAGGAAACTGCGGTATAATGTCCAACAATTATTAAAAACTGAATTAAGTATAAATTTCTCTTCCCATTTGATAAGAACCAGATTTGCATAAGTGGGGGCACAGGCTGCTCCCATGGCTACCCCCTGTGTTTGTTGGTAAAATTCACCATTAAAATATAAAAAATTATTCTTTAAGATTAAATCCATTAACCAAATGCAGACTAACTTTTCATTCTGTGTTAGTATTTTATCTTCGTATACTATTTCTTCAAACATTTCCATCCCTTCTTTGTGTGGTATTATGGAAAATAAATCAATAATATCAATGGTTACAAATAAGAGATTTTCATGATTTAAATCATCTGATATTTCTCTTAATAGGTCCCAAGAATCTCTTAGTACTGTTTGATTAGCCATCCAAAGTTTCTTGAGTTTAGTATCTACATACTTCGCCAAATGGTGTGTCTTAGAACCTTCTGCTGATACAATAGGTCTTAGTGGGGGGTCACTTTCACATTTATGGACTTTGGGTATACCAAAGATTGTTGGTATTTTAGGTTTTTCCACTTTTAAATAGATAAAGGTCTCATAATCAATTAAACCTTCATGTAACATTTCGTTAATGCTAATGTCAATCTTGTTATACGCTATATTGGTCTCATTGAGAGAGACATTGGTATACCTGATATCGTCCCATAACAGGGTGTGCATTTTACTTTCATATAGTATTTTGTCCATGAATACTACTCCACCCCCTTTATCTGGTTTCATAACTCTGAGGTTTAGATCTTCTTTTATCTCATACAATAATTTTTTTTCTTCCTTACTCAAGTTTTCCCTGTAACCCATTTTGTTATATTCTTTCCTTATCTCTGTTTCCAAGACTTTTTCTAGGTTCTTCAGTTGGGGATGTAGGGGGGGATTGAAGGTACTTTTCCTTTTTAAATCATCCCCTCTCTTATCATTCTTGGTGGGGAACAAAATGTTTAAATTGATTTTTCTTAAAAACAGTTTGATATCCAGCAGGCTCCCAGTGACATTACCTTTATTAAAAGGAATAAATTTAAAACCTTTAGAAAACAATGAAAAATGATTGTTCTGTATTAATGCATTACTAAAATTATATAGTAAAATTATTATAAGTATTCTTATTTCCTACTACTATTATACCTTTATTGTACCTGGGGGGGGGGGTGGTCTGGGTGGTAATTCATTAAAATCTCCCCCTCCTCATTCTCCCCCCGTTCCTCTGAAAATTTGCTCCTTGTATATTATTTTTGTTTAATGACCTCTCGGATCTACGTAGAGGGGGTAGTCCCTATCATAATTGTATATTTCATCTGTAGGTGGATCGTTATTTCTTTCACTGTCCACCACAGGTGTTTCATAATTGTCTGTTAAGACTAAAACTATTGTGTCTAGGTTTGGGGTAACTTATTTTGTTTTTATAATCTTTGATGTCCCTTTCTAATTTATTCATTTTCCTGTCAATTAAATCACCACATTTTTTATCAATTTCATCTCTTATCCCAAAGTATATAGTTTTTTCATCCTCTATAGTAAACATCAAGTCATCCTTAATTTGCTGATCTAGTTCTTCGATTTCTTTCTGAAGTACTTCCTGGCACTTTATATTGTCTCTTATCATTAATCTAAGCATGTCAAGGCCACATTTGTTAAATAATTCTACCAATTCATTATATAGTTCTGAATCAAATGAAACATTGTTGGGAAATTTGTATAACCGAAGACCTTTTGGTACTATTTCCCTTTGAATGCATTCGTTTAAAAATTAATTTTCAATGTTGTAACATTTATATTTGTACATCATTTTATAAAGTTTGTCCAATTTAGTCTTATAGGAATCGCCAAATGTATTTGTTCTGCAATGGTTGTTGTTCATTTTAAAAGAATATTTAACACAAAGCCAGTCTTTAATGTCTTTAGTCCCTTTGTTTTGTTGGTTAGGGTTAAAATGAACAGTACCTGTTACTTTGGCTCTAGCGTCTTGTATGTTGGTGCCCTTTTCAGGGTTCACATCTCCAAGGTTGATAAGTCCACTTGCGCCGGCTTGAAGTGCCCCAGGGATGTTAGCCGGATTAAAGGAAGAGCTGCTTGTCTCTCTAGGGTCGCCGACGTCCTCTGGAACGCCAATAAGCTCCCTCGGGTTGTTGCCGTTCAAAGTGTTTCCTCCAGTTCCTGGTAAAGGATGCTGAGCCATGTTCCCATAAATCCCCACCAGGGATTGGCTGAGGGGGGTCAACAAATCTATCAATTCGGTTAGTTGACCAATGAGTTTGCGATTGAGCCCAGTTTCGTCCGGCCCTCTAAATTCAGTCAGTAGGGTCGTATCCATCTCCCTCACAGTCAAAAAATGAACCAAATAAACAAAAAAGAACTGTAGCCACTGCACAAAACCAACCAGTAATTCAAATAAAGCGCAGTTGGAGGGAAGATGAAAATAATCCTTCTATTGTATAGTTTGTTTATGGCTGGGGTCCACCAGACAGGATGCCTGCCTTTGGAGGATTGGGTCTTGGTTTTATTTGGGATTGCATGATCCATGCATTCCTGAAGGTGTTCATAGAATGCGTTTATAAAGGCTTCTGCGGTCTGGGCCGTATTTTCCACAGGCTCGGGGGCTTTGAGGGATTCCACCTTGGTTTTGAAGAGTGTGAAATTTGCTTTAGAGAAGTTTTTCATTGTGGTTTTCTGGGCAGGGGGTGGGGTCGGGATGTGAATATCCAGTGAGATTAGTTTATGGTCTGATCTTACCAGTGAGGGATACACTTCTGGTCTGGAGCATAGAGCCCCCATGTTGGTGATGACCAGGTCCAGTATGTTTTCCCCTCTTGTGGGAGTGGTAACAAGTTGTTCCATAGCATTTGAGTGTATAAATTCTAGGAACCTTTGGGCTAGGGTGTTGGAGCTAGAGTAATGCTCCCAGTCTATGTTTGGGTAGTTGAAGTCGCCCAATATAATGGTGTTTGGAGAGACCTTCATATTTTCCAGTGTTCTCAGGAAGGCCGAGTGGGGTTCCTGGGTTTGGGAGGGTGGTCTGTAGCAGGCTATAAACTGGAAGGCAGTTTTACCCACTGTTAGTAGCACATGGATAGTCTCTGATGCTTCATGCTGTGCCACCAACCTGGAGGTGTGGGTATCTTTGACGAATATTGATACTCCCCCTCCTTTTGTGGTTCGGTCCAAGTTTTGGGGCCAAAAAGCATGGTATGAGATATAACCTGGTAGTGCTGGGGTGCTCTCGGGAGCCTTGAACCAGGTTTCTGTTACTGCACAGATATAGATGTTCTCCATGCTAAGGAGAGTTTCGAGTGTGTGCATCTTGAGGTTTAGACTTCTGGCGTTGAGTAGCATTACTTAGTTTCT
Source organism: Protopterus annectens (assembly GCF_019279795.1). Lineage (NCBI taxonomy): Eukaryota > Metazoa > Chordata > Ceratodontiformes > Protopteridae > Protopterus > Protopterus annectens. The sequence goes on along the minus strand of NC_056730.1, from coordinate 739,653,252 downwards.
TATCCCTTGTGATACCTATGGAGGTGGGTTTGTCTTTTGAGCCTTGCCTAATCCAAAAGCCCAGGGGTGACAGGTGCAAGACATCCCTAGTGAAGCATCGTGGCTTGTCGAGCATGTCATCCCAGGCTGACAGGCATTGGATCCCATTTGAATGACACCAATACTTAAGCCAATTTTTGAAATTGATCATCTTGTCTTCATATTGTGGCATCATTTTTGGTGAGGGTAAGATGCTACTCAAGGTCAGGGTCATACCAGCCTGGGCTACATGCTCAGAGAGCTCCTCTATGTCTCTTTTCATGTAGTCCAGGGAGGTACATCTCAGGTCATTCACACCAGCATGGACAATGACTGAGTCATATTTGTACTTGCCTTGGAGTGACCTGAGTGCTTGTATTATGTGGTGGATCCTAGCGCCCGACAGGCAGCTCACTGTGACCTTCTCCTTGCTCAGCCTGGTGAGCGGGACGTCAGTGTGCCTGATGATAGAGTCACCTATTACAAGGGTATCAGGTGTGTTGTTTAGCCTTAACGGCTGTGACTGTTCGGCACACTGGCTTTCTACAGAAAGTTTCAGAATGTCTTCCTGTGACATATCCTCTTCAGTTGCATCCTATGTCATCTGCTGCTCTTTCGTATGGGAACTCATTCTCCCATCACTCCACAACATTGCCTGCATCAGGGTTGCCATTGTGTCCTCCTCCTTTCCTTGCCGTGCAACTCCAACTGAACTTCTGTACTGGTTTCCTACTAAAGGCTCCAGAACGTCATCATGGAGCAAGTCATCAGATGCTTCCATTTCCACCTGTTTCTCCTTGGTTTGGTGACTCATTGTTCCATCATGCTGTAACATTACCTGAGTTAGATTTTTTACACTAAATCCTTCACTTTGCAGGTAATCTGTAACTTCAGTTTCTATTTCTTTAACTTCTCCATTTCTAATCCTCTTCTTTCTACTTTCCCTCTGTGTATTTTTATTTGTTTTGTGAAATAGTCCATATCTGGGTTCCTTTGCCTGTATTTTTCTTCAAGTATATTTGATGTTTGTTTTTTGTACTGATTAGTTTGGCTTTCTCATTTGCATAAATATTGCACCACATCCAATCTCTTTTTCTTTCCCATGTCCACATTTCTTCTTCAGATGTATCCTGCTCTACCTGTTGTTTTGGACTTTTTACACTAAATCCTTCACTTTGCAGGTATTTCACAACTTCAGTTTCTATTTGTTTAACTTCTACCTTACTAATCTTCTGTTCTACGTTCCCCCTTTGTGTTCTTATTTTTTGTATTGTGAAATGTTCCACATCTGGGTGCCTTTCCCTGTATTTCTTTTCAAATATCTTTGGAGCTGCTTTTGTTGCATTGATTAGTTTGGCTTTCTCCTTTGCATAAATATCACAATATATCAAATTACTTTTAGTTTGTCATGTCCATGTTACTTTTTCCTGCCTTTCAAAAAACACTGGATTTTGTTCTTTATACTTTTGCACTTCTTCTAACACTTTTTTTCCAGGCACCACAAAATTTCTTTGCCTATGTAATGTTTTTCATGGATCTCTTGTATTATTGAATGCATATTTGCAGACATTCCAGTTGTTGCATTTGTCTGGTCAGGTAAAAACCGAAGAGGGCATCATACTCTATGATTGGTCTGATGAGAGCTAAGTACAGTGGTATGATGATCTCTCTGGAGCTAGATGCCATGCCCTTACTTATAAGATGAGCAACACAGTAGAATTTTCTTACTACCTTGGATACATGTTGGTCAAAGGTTAGGTTACTCCCTGCATAAGTTTCCAGATACCTGACTAGAGTCTTAACTCATAGGGGTGTATTATTGATGATATATTTTCCTAGAGTGGCCAGTTTCCCACAAGGTACTATAATGCATTTACTGGCATTGAGTTTTAAGCCGTGGCTTTGGCACTAGTCCTTTGCGTGTATTGGACTTTCCTGCAAGGTGTTTTCATTTTGGAGTGATTTTATGACTGCTCGCTATTTGCAATCATCTGCAAACTTGGTCAGCCAGAGGCTTTTGACATTGGCTTTGACATATGAGAAGTAGAAGCCAAAGAGAAGTGGGTCCAGCATAGAACCCTGAGAGACACCACTGATGACTAGCCTCTTTGTGGAGGTGGCCTCACTGACTCTAATCTTCTGGGTCCTATTCATGAGCCAGCTGGCTATTCAGTGCATAATAACGGGGTTATGCCTAGTTCCATACCCTAGTTCCATAAGTTTTTTAACAATGCTCAATTTGGGTACTGTATTAAATGCCTTAGCCAGATCAAAGTAGGCAGTATGCACCACTTTACCCTCATCCATTGCCTTGTTGACCTTTTCAAAGAAGTCCACCAGGTTTAGTAGGCATGACCTTCCAATGACAAAGTCAAACTGGGATAGATCCAGTGTCTGGAGATCTCCTATGTCTTTTTTGATAATTTTGGTGATAATTCTTTCTATGGCTTTGAAAATAAGACTAGTCAGACTAATGGCACTGTAGTTTCCAGGGTTTGTAAATGGTGCTCCCTTGTGAAGGGAGATGGCCATTACAGTCCTCCATTCTCATGGCACAAAGCCCATTTTGAGGCTATAGATAAATAATATTTTAAACTATTCAGGAGGTATCTTGAGATGTTACCAGGTCCATTCAGGCTGTGTTCTTTTAGCCTTTGTAATCACAGCTCTGAAATGCTCTCTAGTTATAGTTGGATGAGTTATGCTTGATGGGATGTTTTTTTTGGGGGGTGTGGCTGGGGGTGAAGTTGAAACTGAATTTGCCAGCCAGTAGATTCACTGTATTGCCAGGCTGAGTGAATATAGCACCATTAACCAGCAGTTCAGCACATTGCTGTGTGCTGCCATTGAGGTTTCTGAGACAGCCAAATAAGACCTTATGGTTCTCTTTTGCCTGGCAGGCTATCATAACCTCAAATCTGGCCTTATCTGATCTAATTAACCCAATGTTGGTAGGTGGAGTAGCCTGTATTCAGCCAATGGCATGGTTGTACAGAGTTTCTGTGAACAATTCTGCATAGTCCGCTGTGCTCTCGAGGTCAGAGGGGAAATTAATTTTGGCAAACTATCACTTAATAAAAGGTTGTTTGCCTTGGAATAGTTTCTGTTACTGAATTTACTGGGGTTAGTGAGTTGATTTTGATTACAAATGAGACAGCTTTATGGTTGGACCTTACCAGTGAGGTTATGACATGGAGGGGGCAGCATTCTCCCGTATTTGTAAGTATGAGGTCCAGTATGTTGGAGCCTCTGGTGGGAATATGCACTAAGAGTCAAGGGTGTTTGCATTTCTGAAGTCCAGGAATCTCTGTGCCTTCAGTTTTGAGACCATGCAAGATTCCTAGTCTATTTACCACTAAGGGGCAGATATTTAACCCAGACAAGAGGGGAAAGAGCACTGAGCTCTGGAAATCAGGGTAGACCTTTGACGATCTGCAGCTGAAGTCATACCCACTGTCAGTGTCAGTGGGTCAAAAGGTAGCAGACATACATCAGATGCTGAAAGATCAGAAGGCAGTGAGGTCTAGTCCCACACTAATTCATTCGTTTTCCAGTAGTGACAAAATAATGTGGCATAAAGTGATCAGTACTGCAAAACAAATAACCCTAAGTAATAAAAACAGACACATAAATGTACTGGGGAAGAATCCCATTTTTAAGAGATACCAGTAATGAGGACCCAAAGCTGCTAGGCAGATGTGCATTAAAAAGACACATTGCCGGCTGTTTGACTGATGATACATTTATAAACATGATCCTTAAGAGGCTTAGGTCAAGCTCTCCATCAGATCACAGTATTTCTCTGTCATGGGTCTCAACATCCCCTTCGCAGAAAAATACAGACACACAGATACACATACACACAATACATAGAACACACAACAAACACATATACACGCATGCACACATACATGTGTGTACTCGTGTGCAGACACACACACACACACTCACACACACACACACACACACACACACACACACACACACACACACACACACACACACACACACACACACACAAACACACACACACAAAATCACTGCCTGTTTAATAATGATATCTGTACTTACAGGTTTGATCATATTGGTTCCACTCTCCTGTAGGGTTGCCAGCTTCCTCTATGGCAAAAACCCCAGAGAAAACACACTACTTGCACCACCCATAGCCCAAGCTTTAAACTTTTCTTCACTCATTCCACCCACCAATATTGACATCAATGAGTATGTCAGTACAAAGTGGAATGTCTTCTTTTGTCTTTTTCCCCTTGTTTTTAGGTAGTCTCAGACTTCCACGCATCACGTTAGCAATACTTTTCATTTAAAAAAAAGTTAATTTGAGGCTGTATTTTATAAACTCCAGCTTTCACTTTGTTCAGATAAACAAAATACTAGAGTTTGTACAGTTCTTTATGGACTGCTGACCTTTCATTATAATTTCTGAAAAGTTTGGAAAAATACCAGATAGGTGACTATGCTACTCTTCTGTTTTTGATGTGTATCCACAACCAAGTTTTTGTCTGTACTCCTTTCACATTCCATCTTTTGTGTAACAAAATGCTCAATGCCTGGATAGGTTTTGCAGTATCTATTTACCAAATTGTATAAGTGATACTTTGCCTGTCAATTTATAGTGCTAGATCCCTTGCCTACCTTCACATATAACCTTTATCTACTTACTCTCCATAGATAGCCACTGTCTACCTGACTGCTTCTCTGATATTTGACTGTGATTAACTGAAATAATGGCCACCCTAATGTACTTCAACTGTTTTTTTGTCAGACACATGCATTGCAATTTTCTGACAAACTGCTTCAATGATCATTTAACTTTAATCATGTAAATGTGATATCTCTTGTATTCATATATGGCCTGCCTCCTCACCCCCAGATATAACCATTTTCTGACAAAGTACACCTTAATATTTGACTGTGATAATTTGAAATAAAAACAAGCTTACTGTATTTCTTCTTTCTCTGAGGCACATGTTGCTACTTCCTGACAGGCCATTTAACTGTGATCAATTTAGTGCCTTTTACTTTCACACACAGTCTACCTTATCCCACACAAATAAACGTTTTGACTGCATACACCTCAGATGTTTGAATATAAACAAGTGGAAGGAATGATGGTCATAGTACTACATTCCAGCTTGTTTCTCTCATACAATCACTGACCTTCTCTGAAAAACACAATCCATATCAACAATCATTTAATTGTGCTCAAGTAATTTCCTTTGCTTTTAAATACATGTTCCCCCCAACCTCACTCCCCCAAACAAACATTTTCAAAGATTGTTGATTCTTTGATATTTGAATGTGATCAAGTAAAATACTTACCACAGTAATGTATCTCAGCTTGTTTCTCTTATGCAGACATTGTCCATTAATGAGAAGCCATACTGACAAACATTTCACTGTTGTTAAGTAGCCATCTTCTGCTTTCACACACTGTCTGGTTCACCACCCACCATCTCCAACTTAACCACTTTCTGACTGTGTACAGTTCCAATTTTTGATAATTATTATCTGTTTGCCTGACAGCAGCAGCACTTTCTTTTTTATGTTGAACTCTCTTAACTTTGAACATTATACAGCCATTTATTTCTTTTTTATTTGTATTGGTTAAGTTAGTAGAGCACTAAGCTGCTTGGACCTTTTCAAATTTAGTCCTGGAGAACTATCAGGTTAAGTGTCTTTCTTAGAGTCACATAGTAAGTAAATGGAAGCTGATGGAGTCAAACCCTGGACAACAGAAAGCATCTCATTAACAGCTCATAGCCTTAATCCTCTGCAATGAAGTTGACTGTATATAAAGACATTAAACTGAGGCTGCATTTGTTTTGGTTGGTGGTAGTGCATGTGGAAATAAAAGATCCCCAAACCACTCTTATTTACAACATATTTTCTTATTTATAAATATTTAACAACATACATATATAGATATACAAATCTATTTACACATATTCATAATTTCCATTCCAGTCGTACTACATTTTCATCCCAATTAGACCCCACTCCTTTTTCCAAAACCACTATTGATTTTACTTAATATTGCTGCTAAAATCCCTTTACCATTAAATGTAATTTCACATATTCTTCTATTCCATATAATCCCTATAACATGAAATAACTTTCTAACTATTCTTTTAACATATTCTTTACTTCTATTCCTATAATATCTACATTTAAGCATATCCATGTCTATTTTATGTACTTCTTTTATATCTTCAAAAAATCTTCTTTAAATAGTTTTCCCCATAACTTTTTTACTCTTTGACATTTTAAAAACACATGCTCTGTAGTTTCTTCTTCTTGATGATGCAAACATATTCTGTCACTTTTCTTTTTATATGGCATATTTCCTTTTCGGGCAATTTATTACTAGTCCCCCAAAAAATCTTTTGACATTCTACTTTATAATTACACCATTTTCTTCTTATTTTTACAGCTTTAATTTTTTTCATATGTTATCTTTCCCCATGGTTTTACATAATAATGCTTTATCATTACATTCATATACCATACTTTTATATCTTTTCCTATATCATCAATTTTTATTTTCCACAAAAATATTTTCTTGCTTGGTAACATTTTATTTCTTCATTTATACATTGTTTTTTTCCTCTTTTACTCTCTTTTACCATATCCCAAAATATATCATACTTATATTCATAGAGTTTTACTACTAATCTCTGATCTATTTCAATTATCCATTTTAACACAAAATTAATGAAGCAACAAATACCACTGGGTTAATTAACCCTAAACCTTCTTCCTCTTTATTTACATGGAAAACTCCTATTTTCACTATGTTTAATCTAGAACCCCATATAAAGAGAAAAAATATCTGCAATAGTTCCTTTTCAAACACTATTGGCAAAATAAATACAATTACTAAGTATTCTAGTTTCCTATCAGTGCTGAATTTATCAAATATGCCTTCTCTTCCTGAATGATAATGTATGTGTTCTCCAGAAAAGACAGCTTTTTTCTTTTGTTGTTTTACCCATTGAATTCTTTATTCCCAAATGTTATACCTAACACAGAAATGTCATTGTAAAATATATACCCCCTATCTTTACATCACCTAAACCTTTACTTTAACCTTTATTTAAAGCCATCCCTATCACCTCTAGACACCCATCTGTGGACATTATTACTTCTTTTATCCAAATGTTTTTTTATGCAATTATTTTAATGTCATCTGCATGTATTAACAGAAATGGAATTCTTAGCCCTTCAGATGTTATATAACCTACCTCCTTTATTTTATGTTTTATTTCACATTCTATCACATTCATAACTAATGAAAAGAGTATACAGCTCACTGGACATCCTTGTCTAACATCACTCTTCATATGTACCTCTTGACTTTACCGGCCATTTATAAGTATTTTTACCTTATTACTACAGTAAGCTGACACACATAATTTTCAGTCTTTCTCACTTATATTATATTATTTCATTATTGCACATAAGATTTCATGTCCAGTTGTACCAAATGTCTTAAGATCTCCTATCATGACATTTGCTGCTTCTTTTCTATTCATATCTTCCACAGTTTCTTTAACTTTCATTAATAATTCTTGACAAACCTTCCCCTTTACACTATATATACTTTCTTCCATAATATTTCCATTTTAGTTTAAAATCTCTTGTATTATTTTCAGAAAGATTTTATAATCATTCTTATTCAATACTATCAGTCTCCAGTTGTTTAACTGTCTTCTGTCTACCTCCTTCCATATGAATTTAAGTATTCCACTACATAATTCCTTATATATATATATATATATATATATATATATATATATAAACGTTAATGTAACCATTCATTCAGAACCTTTAAAAGATACATATTGTTTGCCAGTCCTTTAAATGTTTATACAGCTCATACCCTATTCCATCTGGTCCTGCAGCCATACCTATATTTACTTGTCCTAATAGTTTATCTAGCTCATTTAAAGATTTCTTCTTTTCCAACTTTTTATTTTTTTCTGTTAACTTTTTTTACTTTCCATTTTTTCAAAACCTACTTTTTTCTTTAAACATTTCTTGTACATATTGTACTATCCTATTCATAATCTTTTCCTGAGTTCTATTTCTCCTTTTATATTTTTATTTATCACATTATACTACCACCTTCATTTATTATTCTGGTTAAGTAATTAAGTGCTTCTTCTCTTTTTACTTATGAACAACATCTTCGGTTATATAATAATTATTTTATGTTTTCTTGATTTCTTTAATATAATTTATTTTCCTTTGTTAAAGTACTTCTCTCATTATGTTCTAAATCTTCCAATGCATTGTGATATATTCTTTTATATTTTTTCTTTCTCTACTCTTCCCACATTGCATTGCCAGTGTTAAAACTTTTTTAACTTTTCCTTAAATATTATCCAGGATTCGGACCAATTTGTATAAAATATTCTCATAGCAATATGATCATTCCATATCTGTATTAGGAATCTCTTTCCTTTTTCTCTCCATACTTTTTCATTCATCTTTTTTATTCCTTTGCCCATTTTTATATACTCCTTGTTCTCCTTTATCTCTAGCCATATTGCAAGATGATAAGAAAATCCTGTTTCAAATAACTCCTCGTCTCCTATAAATAAATCTTCTGATAATAAAAAAAAATCTATTTCAGTTCTATACATACCCCATTTTAAGTCAATGAAGTTTGTCCCATATAACTTTTAACATTTTTACTATATCATTTCCTTTTCTTTTATGCTTTCCTCTTAAATCACAATTAAAGTCTCCTGTTATTATAATATTCATACTTATCATTATAGAGTCTAAAATCTGATGAAATAAGCCTTCCCTTTCTTTTCAATTAGTATAATCATGTAATGTTATAATTCTATATACTTGCTTTGCTGTTTTACATCTACAATGGTTAATTAATCTTCCCTAATATCTTTACTGTATTTCTGCAGAACATAGCTATTCCAGAATATCGCTTATTTCCCAAATTCCAGATGATCTTTCCTCCTCATAGTTTCTCTGTCTGCAGTCTTTCTTCACTTGTTTGTGCCTTTTAATATAATTACATCTACATCACATGTAGTGCACCACTCCAAAATCCATATTCTTCTTCGTATATTCTTAATACTAATCACATTTACAAAAAGCACTCTAAAATTTTCATTTTCCCTTTAATTTAAGAGTCATGGTTTCATAAGTTCATAGCTCATTACTACACTATCTTTCTTAATATGCCATTCTAAGTCTAGCCAATTTTCCTGTGAAAGGAAAGAATCAAACACTCTACCTTGTGTCTGTGAGTCAAATAACCATTATACTAATCCCAAACATTTGCTGAATCTACTCCTTTTCATCCATCTCCTTTCTTTTTTCCTTTTGCACTTAGTCTTTTAAGTTTTCTTTTTCTGTTTTTTTTTTACCTTTTTACCAATATATTTTTTTCTTTTACTAGCTCACAATTTATGTCTTCTTTGTCACTTAGTTCAGAAATTTCTTCTATCTCCTCTTTATTTTTTATCTATTGTTTCTTGTATTTCTACCATTTCTATTTTCTTCTTCTTTTTCCTTATTCTTACTTTTCATTTTTGAAATTCAACCATAAATGTCCAATTTTGTTAGATCTGTAACATTTCAATTTACATTTTTGCATCATGTCCCATTTCCTCACAAATTCACATTTTCATTTGTCACAGTTACTTATCAAATGACCTTCTTTTCCACAAATAAAAACATGTTTCGGGTTGTCTCTAGTACTTTATAACACCCCTATTCACCTTTACTTTTACCATGCTTGATATATCTATATCTATATCTATATATATATATATATATCTATATATATATATATATATATATATATATATATATATATATATATATATATAATTTTTCTCTTTCTATTTTTAACACAATATTACAATCCCAGCTACCAGTTCATAAGTCCCCTTTTGTCATAAACTTTTGCAATGTCCAGTACTTCTTTACATAAAGTTTTCAAATGTCCTTTCAAAATCTCTCCTTCTACCTCTGTTTGTAATTGTAGATTCATTTTCTTTTTTGTTTCCCTTTTAAATGCTTTTATCACATAAAGATTCCATCGGTTACAGTCGTTCTTTTTTTAATGTTCTCCAAGAAATTTTTGCATTGAAAAAAAATCTTAAATATAGTGTCACAAAATGACTCTGTTAGTAAAAAATAAATGCTCTTACCTCATGTGCTTTTACACTAAAGGGGGCTACTAAATTATCCCACACTTCATACTTGTCCATTTTTTGTCTTCTTTACTTTGAATCCTTAACATATGTGATGTCCCTTCTTTGGGTCAGTAATCAAGGAGCCTGAATCCTCATCACTGACACTGTGGAGGGACATTCACATGGAACAAAAATGGATACACACCAGTATTTCCATATGCAGCTCTCTGCATCAAGTGCAATTTCCCTTAACAGCACACAGGGAACACACTCAGTCCAGGGTCTGGGTTTATCTCTCTGTCTCTCCCCAGGTCCTCAGTAAGGCTCCACACTGACACAGCTGCAGAGGTAAGTCCTCAGCCGAGTGTCTAAGTAAAGCATTCCACCATTCTCTTTGTGAAACCAGTATGTGTCCGTGCTCCAAGTAGCTGACACACACACATTTGAGATCTGATTTTCACACACACACACACACACACACACACACACACACACACACACACACACACACACACACACACACACACACACACACAAACACATATCTGGGAAAGGCTGTCGCAGGTTTACTAATTATGACCCCTTCTGCTCGGACTATAAGGTAGTTAATGCCACCATGCAGTAAGACTTTCAGGAGTGGCCACAGAGTCACCAAACAGATATTAGTACCCCAATGGTTAAAATATTCTCTAAAGGACTATCCACAATGAAATGTTTAAATATATTTAATAATAAATAATAAAAGAACACGAAAATACTAAATATCTATTTACAACAAACACCAGAGTTTCAATCGCAGGAAATATTAAATATAACGCAGGTGGACAGGTTCACACAGTTACAGAAAAACAATACCTAACTAAGCTCACTATATTTTTCTGACTAATCTCAAGAGTTACATTTTCCTGGTTATTTACTAAAGCAAGGCAATATGAAGTAGGCGAGTGGTCTTCCTTCTTTTACAGGTCCCCAAAACAGACTACCATGATACTTCAGTCTCACCTAGTATAAACGTTATTTTAGTGTTGGATTCCAGAATGACATTGCATACATCTGGCCATCTGACTTCTGATTTTCATAGAAGCTGCCAGGATTTAGCACCTATGTGTCAATAATACACACACACACACACACACACACACACACACACACACACACACACACACACACACACACACAGAGCCTTGTTAAAATCTACTGCAGCTCCTGGAAGTCATAAAACCATAAAACACACAACTCTTCCTGCAGGAGCTAATAAACCATACTTCTTACAGACACTGCATCTCTGGCTTCATTCAAAACTTTCTTACAATTTTCCAAAGTTAGCTGGAGCTGAACTTAACCTTTTCTTTTCCAGTATCTTCTGCTATAAATACATATTTAATTCAGTTGCAATACAGTCAGGATGCACTGCTGGTACACTTTTAACACAAGCAGCTTCACAAAGACATTTTTTCAACACATGCATCTGAACAAATCAGTTTGATATACAAATGACATATAATTCTTTACAAAATTCCAGTAGCTGTGCTGGCATATGTTACACATCCACTGACCTATTTCTCATGGCATAGCTTTCAATACCTAACATCATCACATCATACACTTCCAGTTTTATTTTCTTCAGTCTTCTTTTCTGCTACTGTCTTTTTGCCTTCCTTTACTTGTCCCCACAGAAAACATCTCCTTCATTTTCTGGCTCACTCTGCATCAGCATTTCTTTAAGTAAATCATCCCACAGCCCTCCCTGCTGGAGGATTGTAATTATACATCCATCATTTGCTGACTCATCTCCATCAGACAGATTTCTTTGAAACATCTCCTCAGAATCCTGCACACATTGTCTAGTCTTGATATTTGCTTTCTCCTCCATTTTGCTCACCACCGTCATTTTCTTCTCTCTCTCTCTCGCTCTCTCTCTCTCCATCTGCCTCCTTATTTCTTTGGGCTGGCTCTGCATTTGGAACAGAAACAGGAAGTGGTCCTGCAAAATAGGTTCCACTCAGAACAAAGACAAGTAGGAGAAGTTCCTTAATGTCCTGGCCAAATATCCCAGAGCACTATAAACCTCACCTTAGATCTCCCCTGAAAATAGACTACTAGCCTAGTGAGACTGACCTGGACAATGAATTATAATTAAATTAACAGATACATACATACATAGATAAATAAATCATTGCTATGGCCAGTGTGTGCTGTTCAAATGACTCACAGATGTTTCTCGTGTCCTGATATTATTATTTTTAAGTTACTATATAAACTGTCTCTGAAGTTCACAGCATCTTCTCCTTGCAGCAATATCTAGTAAAATGACTAGGGTAAAACTATCCTGTCTCATGATGGTCTAAATCCAGCATATGTTCCTTATTGGTGGGTAAACAATCCAATGCTTGGTGAATTCAGCTTCACAATGATCAAAAGAGCCGACTTAGAAGTATCAAAAAGTGATGTTGCTACGAATGCTTAGCTGCTACAAGCCAATTATCCCTGTAGTAACTTTTCTAACACCTCCTTCTTAAAACATGAGTTGTTTTGAGTATCCAGTTTATTGTTTACCTCACAGAGTAACAGATAATGGACTGGGTAGCCATGTTCTGATGCTGCAAGAGAGGGAGCTAAGTAGAACACAACCTTCTTGAGTCCAGGCAATGCAACTCATTGCTTCATGGCAAGTGCCAAATATAGCCTTGTTCAACCTTTCCTTAACCATCTTATCCTCATTCACTCCACCAGTTATGTGCCTGATGCTTGCTGAACTAACACAGTGGTCCTACTGCACAAGGCTGGAATCACCACAGGTTCAGGTTATAAACAGTGATAAAGGAGGCCTTCAGTCCCTGAATCCAAACCAATCTCATTTTGTAAATGTAGGTAAAGCTACTATTTAAATATTTTTCATCAAAAATAACTTTTTAAATTCATTTAAAAATAATATCATTTACAGTATTTACATGTCATCATCCAAACATAGTTTATATTAATATAATCAAAAACATGTCTATCTACTTTAGGATAATTATATATTCAGCATTTTGTGTCTATATTCCTTTTCCCTTAAACATTCTTAAAATGTGGTTAAAACACATATGTACTAGTCTCGTGTATTGATCCTAAACATATGTCTGTGTTTTTTGGGAATAAATCTATCCCGTACATTCTCCAGTCTGCAGTTGTCACACTAATATTTTTGTTATTTTTTACATTAATCAAAAATTTCAAATGTAACATTAATAGCTTTTTCCGTACAGCAAGTCAACATAAATTGTTGTACCTCTGCCTTTTCCAAAGTTCTTCAGTTTCTACAAAGGTACGTCTTTCAGTTTATATTTCTCAATTCATGTTTCCTTTGTTTTCTTACAAGATCTTTCCAGTCCAATAGCCATGAGCTATAAATTATCCCTGTTAAGTCAATGTAGTGTTTTTATGAATCTGGTCTTGTCTTATATATTCCCAATGAGGAGTGTAAACTAACTTACTAAATCAAGTTAAAAGCAGCTGTGTATCTTGGGGTGTGTAGCAACCTCCAGTCCTCTATCGTTTGACATTATTGTTTGTGGTATGCTACTCTTGCTCTATTACAATTTTCAACAAATTTCCTAATCTTATGCTGCATTTCCACCATTTCACCATGGCCATGTCGAATGGGTAAGTGCCTTATCAAATATGATATAATTAGTGAAATCATAACCTTAACTGCACACATTCTCTCTGCTTTACCACTGATTTTAAACTTTTAATGTCTGTAATTTTCTCTTCAGTCTTCTGCATGTTTTAGCAATTGCATCTTTCTGTTTTTTTCCTGTAAACTTAAACTTAAATAAGCTGAATCAGATTTCATTTGAATCTTATTACAGTTATCAAAGCCTCTTCCTTTCCCTAGTTCAATAACTACTGTCTTTTCATTGTTATAATCTGAAATTTTACTACTATTAATAGTTATTTTTTATTTGATGAGCTGATGAGATAAAATTCCGCAATAACTGAACAAGCATCATGGACTACATCCTTTAAACCATATTTACAGATAATATTTCTAATGCACTGCCTTGTGATGATACTTCTTATAAATGTGTCTGTTTGATCTGACTTATCCTCTTCCATCACATATCTACCTATTTTCTCTTTAAAATCTCTTCATTGAGTACTTTCATAGGCTTGTATGATATTCTTAGTTACCAAACGTCGTGTCTAGACTTGGATTTACGTTTAAATTGAAGTGTCTACTAAATAATAACGAAGTAACAAAATCTACGTTTTTTAATCTTGCCTCATTCATTGAAAAACATCATTAAACATTCAGGGTCACCTCTGGTGCATATATTTTCCAGTTTTCTAGTAACAGGCATTTATCTTATCATACCAAATGAATCATATCCCTCATTACTACTGACAACCTTACCCAGACTATGCTTATATTCTTCTCTCCCTTCCTTCAAGTTACACATTTTAGCTAACTGAAATTGTCTTTCTTCAGCTTATCTTCATCTTGCTCTTAGTTTTGTCTCTTGTAATACCACACATTGATTGTGTTCTTTCTTAAGTTTATCTTCATGAGTTTTGTGTTTTTTTATATCTGGCTTACTCTTTTCTACCAAACTGAATGGCGAGAGTTTATGTTTTTTCTATGAATGTATTTTTATTTATTTGTTTGTTTGTTTGTTTGTTTCTTAACTGGGATAGTCCATCTGAGCAAAAGCCCTTTTTCATTGGAGGCCCAGGGAGAAAACTCCACAGTACAAGTAAGAAAATTTACAAAATTGAAGATGAATACAGTGAAAATTTTACAATAAAACAGTTAAGCAATTGTAGATAAAGCTCCACAGTACAATATAGTAAGATACATTATAATATTGAAGAAAAAACATAGCAAAGAAATATACAATAAAACATTTGAATGAATTTTACATAACACATTGGGTTATCTTCAGAGGGTAATTGTACAATAGAGAGCAGTTAAGTGACTTATAGGAGTAGGGAAGGGAGAAATAGAGAGAATAGTGACAGAGAAAGGGGTGGGTTCATGTGGGATGATTACAGAGGCCAACCCATGTGCTATTAAGGTACCTTTTGAGAGTTTTCTTGAATTTGTGGATGTAGGAAATGTTTCTAAAGTTCATGGGGAGCTTGTTCCATGCAAGAGCAGGGAAGTAGCTGTAGAGATTCCATCCAATACATTTTTTAGGTTTGTGAATTTTTAAGAGACACTAGTCAGAGCTTCTGAGGGATCGAGGGTGCTTATAGAGGGAGACAAGTGAGGAAATGCTAGGGCAAAAGGAGGGTTTATTCAAAATAGTATGGATAATGAGAAGCTGGGTAAATAAGAGCTGATTAGGAAACTCTAGCCAGCTGACTGTCTAGAGAGCATGACAGTGGTGTGATCTTGAGGGCAGACTGGATGCATATCTAGCAACTTTGTTGTAGGTGGTTTCTCAAGTTTGGAAAGTAGTGAAGACTCTAAGTTAGTTAAAATCTGAGAGCTATAAAAGAGGTTGGGGAGAAGGTAAGCTTGGGGTAGTGGAATCTTAGAGTTCGGTGTGAGGAACCTTTTGTTTCTATACAGCAAACCAAGCTTTTGTTGGGTTTTCTTGATGTAATTAAGTACATGAAGGTCAAATTTTAGTTGATCATCCACTATTACTCCAAGCAGTTTAGTGTGTGATTCAGCTATGATCATAGTGTTGTTGAGGGAAGAGATTGTGAATGAGGATTTATGATGGTAAAGGGATTTGGGGAGGAAGAGAAGAAGTTTTGTCTTTTTAGGGTTTAGTTTGAGTTGACTGTTAGTGAGGCATGTCACAGTGAGGTTGAAAGATGTTTGTGTCAGGGTTAGTAGGTCAGTGGGACTGTCAGTGACAGAAATGATGGTGGAGTCATCTGCGCACTGTATGAGGGAAAACTGAGGACAGGATGTATGAAGTTGGATAGTAATCATGTTAAAAAGGAGGGGGCCTAAAATAGAGCCTTGAGAGAAACCTATTATTCTGCTTTCTTCTCATTCTTCCTTGGTAAATTCAGTTTTCAGCATATTATTTCTGTTATGCATTATTACTTTTAAGGCAGTTCCAGTAAAGTCTTTAACATCTTGAACTGACTTTAAAGAAAATCTCTGACTCACCCAAATTCCAGTTAAAACAGCAAGATATACAAATGAGGTTAATATTCCGTGCTTACATAATTTAGTCTTATATGGATAAAGTTATTGTCTTCCTTGAATTATTCATTTAAAGGCTATTAAACAGTTTGATTGCAAGTGTCTTACATCTTAGTCCTCTACTTTTTCTCTACTTATATTTACCAGCCTTTCTTTAGTTTGGCAAGTATACAGAAACAATAACTTGACTTGTTTATTTAAATCTTATAGCCATGGTAGAACACAAAGCTCTGCAAAGCATTTTGGGGTTCAATCCAGGGTACATAAAATAATAATGTAATACAAGAAACAACATAACGAAAGAATAGACAAACAAATTAATACAAAGTCAGTACAGCAGTACATTACAGGTGTACACAAAATAAAATTAATATAACAGAGAGCAAACTAGACTAGCAATTTTCATGTAATAAAGGAGCAAGAGAAATAAGAAGAGACAGAAAGGAAGTGGTGGCATAAATGATGAATAAGCTCTGTAGCATAGTTACTGGTGGGAGAGAGTTTTGTAAGTTGGAGGGATTTAAGTTACAGCTGCATTATTACAGCATTTGCAGGGAGCATCTTTGAATAATAACTTCAATTCTGCTCTACAGGAAATGGAGTAGGTTAGCTGTTTTAGGTGAACATAAACAGATTCCCAAGTCTGTGGTGCCAACACAGAGAAACTATGATCAGCACAGCCTAGTCTTGATCTAGGATTTTGCAGGGGTGATATGGTGGTTTGAAGGAAACTGAGAGGATAATTAGAGGTATGGGGCTGTAAACATTTGGCAAAGAAGGGGAATATCTTTTGGCTGAGTATTTTAAAAATGTAGGGATCTATGAAGTAACTTTACACAATGTGTGACTAGCAGCCATTTTGCTTCATAGAAAGTTTGGCAGCAGTGGTCTGTTTTAGATCCTAAGGAGGAGAATTTTTAAATATTACTGGCAATGACTTGTACTTTTATGAAAATACTTTTTGATTCTGGGGCAAATAAAGGCAGTCCATATTGCCAGTGAGATGACTACTTTTGCCAACAGCAGCATTATCTTCAGGGGACAGGAAGTGTGTTATCTTCCTAGTACAAAAAAGGAGGAAGATAATTTTGGTTTTGAAGCTTGGATATGGTGTTCGAAGTTTAGGTGTTGGTCTAACCAGATTCTTAAGTATGCAAACAGTTATGTACTTTCAATGGATGTTGAAATTTATTTGCAGTTTTTGGGACATTATAACTTGTCTGTGCGTTTTATTTGTATCTGACTTTCTTCCAACTCAGTAAAACATAACCAGAATGATTTCTTTATGGAAGGCAAACATTTATTATCTTTTACTTCTTCAGGCATGCCAAAGACTTTTCTGTTCTTTGGTCTGTATATATTATCAAGACCATTTATTTTAATATTTTGTATAATAATTTCCTCACAGTTTACTCATTTCAAATTTTCTGTTATTGCATTGTTTCTTTCAAGTTTTTCATGACTTTCCTGAGTATCATTAGCTCAAAATTTACCTCATTTATTTGATGCCATTGCTGCAAGAAGATCCTCTGTACTCAATCTCATCTGCTCCACAGCTGACATCTTTTTTAAAATAGAGGATAAGATTATTACCCTCTGATGTTCCTTTAAAAAATTCCAATTCAATTCATTCTTTATTCATTTCCAGGGTTAAAATATATGACTAAAGAATTTTGCAAATGTTCTATACATAACTGAATTCTAACAAGAGAGCTACTGGATTATGTTTTTGCCATTTTGGACTTTGAATCTTGAATTTGAATATTACCTAATTGACTTTTGAGATTATTTTGGATTACTATATTCAACACAATAGTGACAATGGGAAATTTATCTGACTGAGTTGCAGATGACAAAGGAAGGTAGATTTTATACTTAGTTTATTTTCATGGGAAATTAGAAATTTTACAGTTTTAACTAGGGGGTTGTCCAAGCTTTGTGTCAATACTTTCTTTTAAAATGATTCTTGTGCCTTGTGTGCATTGTTGCTTCTCTCTTTAATTTCTACAAATCTTTTGGGTTTCTAATACCATGACAGGAATGGACCACATTCCTAAGTCAAAGTATGATTCAGGTTCATGAAATTAGCATTGTTGCAATCTTTGGTGTTAGCCAGAAGTGCTTTTTGCAGCACCAGCAATGTGGCCAGTATTAACTCTTTCAGCAATTCATATGAAGTTACATGTATCTGTAACATGTAAGTATGACTGTAAATTCTTTTTTATAAGACCCGTTGCTCCTACTACTATTGAAACTGACTATGTATCCTTTTTCCTCATTGCTCTCATTTCTGCCTGCAAATCCTGGTATTTTATGACTTTGTGTCTCTCTGTACATAAGACACTGTAGTCACTGGGTGTAGCAATTAAAATAAGCAGCGCTACATTTGTCTTCTTTTCATGGACTACTATATTTGTTTTTCTTGCATCTACTTTTGAACTGTTGGTAATAAGTGATCCCATGTGATATAAACTTCATTATTTTATAGAATGCTTTGTGGCTCATGTTTCCAGTGTTTTTCAGCTACTTCAGTATTATAATGTTTACACAATTCCCAATGCAACAGTCTTTTCACATTATTATGCCTTTCAGTATACAGTCCTTCTGCCATTAGTATATCAGAACCAGCAACAACATATGTGACTGTTTCCAATTCTGTTTTACAAAACTTACATTTGTCTATTTCTCCTACATGTTCAATGGACTTTGTAAAGCAATGTGTACATAGCTCATGATCTTGGGCCACCAATATTAACCTTTCATCTTTTGGTTTAAATTTGTCTCTCCTTAACCAGTCCTGCATTCGATCCTGATCAACATGGGGTTCTTCCAGGAGTTTTCTATACTTGCAGCTATATGCATGCATTTTTCACATTTCTTGCCTTCTCATCTGATCCTTCACCTTATATTCTTTCTTTTGTTTTTTGGCGCATTCAGTTGCTGCCTGATTTATACCTACCTCTGGTTTGTTTTCCATTCTCCCTTGTTGCGGATATGCTTCTGCTAGACTAAGAAGGGAAGTCATCTTAGATTTATTCTCCTCATGTTTCAAAACTTTCACTATATTTGGGTCTTGCGAGGTCAGTAGCTATGTATGCAGTCCCACAATTGCAGATCTATACATGCAATCAATTTCAAGTAGGCCCATATCTCCTTCGGATCAGGGAATATATAAATCTTGGTATGCACTGATTTTTATAAATCATTTGATGAGCATGAAGCATCCTTCTTGTTTTCCTATCTAATCTATCCAACACATTTTGGGACAAGTCAATCACTCCAACACTGTAAGTTAGGACAGGAAGAGCAAATTGGTTTATAGCTTGAATTTTGTTCCTAGATGTCAGTGCTGGTTTCAGAATTAATTTAAGTCTTTTAAAATATTCCTAAGTTTTATTTGCACTTCTTCATGTTTTATTGTTGATCCTTCATCAATTCCCAAATATTTATACACTCCCTCTTGCTCAAGTTCTTTTATATCACAGTCTTGTCCCAAACTGATGTTTTACTGATACTGCAGTTTTCCTGCTTTGAAGGTTGCTTTTGCACATTTATCAAGACCAAATGATATTCTTATATCATCTGAAAAAGTTTTGACCACTTGCAGTTGTGCTTTCAGTAATATGTTGTATGACTGCTGTTATTCTCTTTAAGGATCTGCAATGAAAACCACACTCTCCTTATTTCTTGCGTTCCCCACTGCTTCATCACCGTCCTTTTCCACTTTGAATTATAGCATTCTGCTTATGTTATGTATGCGAGCCTTAATACCTCTTCAAATTAGGTAAACCTTAACTACTTTGTTCTATTGGAAGGATCAGCTTATCCCACTTGACCCTTGCTTTCTTCCCCTCCCAGATAAAATCCTTCAACTCTTTATTAATTACTGTCCACAACTTCTCCCCTGGTTGGTAAAAATATGCTTGACCTGTACATAAAACTAAAGGGACTAAAACCATTTTCATGGCTGCTTGTATCTTACTATCCATATCCATAACACAAGCTTCCAGTTTCTCAGTTTTTGTATTATAGGTTTATAGGTGTTTACTAGGCTAATGACCACAAGGGCCTTTATAAGTCTAGCCATGCATCTCAAATATCTGACAAGTTCTGATGCCCTAGATAAGTGTAAGCATGGGCCTGGAAGATGAACTATTTACAGGTTACCTGTGTCCATTAGAGACATAGGCGCCAAACCAGGGATGAATTTTTGGTTTCCCATCCAATTGTCCAAGTTGCACTTGAATTCTGTTAGAGAGGAACTCTGCTTCACATGGATGGGGAGCCTGTTACATAGATGGGGTAGTCTCTGGGATATATACCTATCTCTCCAGCAGGTCCTATTTATATCACAGGCAAGGTTTAAGTCTTTACAACAGGTAATTCTGGTGCTGTTAGTTTTGTGAATATGCAGGAGGTCAATGCCCTGTATGCCAGGCATAGATCTCCCCCCAAAAGCCTGTAGGAGACAGAATACAGAGATAGGACCTTGAGGCAGTCTGTATAGGACATTTTACTCATGCCCTGTATTCTTTTAGTGAGAAACCTCTGTGGACATTCCAATTGTAGGATGTGGCTGGTTAGGTACACACCAAAGTGGGCACTGTACTCAATGATAGGTCTGTAAGCCAGGGAACCTTGTTGGCTAGGCTTACGTAGGCCCTTGGGCCGATAGTCTAGTATCTACCTATGAACCTATGATGAATGCTGACTACAGTGGAATAATGACTTCCTTGGACTTAAGATGCCATACCTTTGTTTATACGTTGTGCAACATAGAATGATTTATTCACCACAGACTCATGATGGTCAAAGGTTATATTACTATCTGTTTGTGTGTCCCTAAGTCCCTGACTACTGGGTCAACTCTAAGGGGTGTGCTGTCAATATGATAGTTACCAGGGATGGATGACTTCCCAAAGGATACTATTATGCATTTCTTGGCATTTAGTTTTAGTCCATGCCTCTGACACCAGTTGTTTGTCTCCGTCAGCCCATCTTGGAAAACATTTGTGTCAGTGTGAGATTCTCCTAATTTGGAATCATCTGCAAATTTATAGTCAGCCAGAGACCACTGACATTGGTCTTGACTTCTAAGAAGTAAATGCCAAAAAGAAGCAGTCCACCGACTGATCCATGAGGGACTCCAGTTTTGAGTGGCCTCTTTGTAGAGGTGGACTCCCCAATTCTAACTTCCTGGGTCCTGTCTGTGAGTCAGCTGGCTGTCCACCTGGGTGACATATGGGTTTGTACCTAACCTCTTGAGTTTGTCAACAATGCCCGAGTGGGGTACTGTGTCAAATACCTTGGCCAGGTCAAGGTAGGCAGTGTGAATGATTTTGCCCTCATCCATTGCTTTGGTGACCTTCTCAAAGAAGTCCACCAGGTTGAGTAGGCATGAGCTGCTCTTGAAACCAAACTGGGTTGGGTCCAGTGTCTGGAAATGTACTATGTCTTTATTGATCATCTCCATGATAATTCTTTCCATGGCTTTACATATAAGACTAGTGAGACTTATGGGTCTGTAGTTTCCATTGTCTGTAGATGGCCCACCTTTGTGCAGAGGGATGACTATTGCCTTTCTCCATTCATGAGGCACAAAATCTGTTTGGAGTCTACAGTTAAATAGTAATTCCAGAGGCCCTGATAGGTCATATCTCCTGCTATTTAGAAGACATCCTGGGATATTGCCTGGGCTCGTTGATGCAGTGTTCCTCGTCTTAGAGAGAGCATTAAGGACCTGTTCCCTAATGATGGTAGGGGGAGTTATATTTGATGATATTTCCTGAGGGACAGTTGAGGGGGAGAGAGGGGGTATAGTTGGAGCTGAATTTATCAGCCAGGATGTTTGCTGTGTCTTCTGGCTCAATATAGGTGGCTCCATTTTCAGTGACCTCTGCATACAATTACGTATTGCCTTTGAGGTTGCAGACATCGCTAAAGAATGTTTTGTGGTTGTCCTTGGCCTTGGGAGGCCAAAGTTATATTATCTTTTATTTAGTCTCTTCCCGTATATCTTTAGCTGCTATAATAGAATCCTTTTTAACTCATTCTCTTAAATATTTCATTTTATCATGTCCCCATGAATATGCATACTGCAGAACCAATTCATGTGTGGTACATAGTTTACAGCTACAGACCTTTGTTTTGACTTCATTAATATTATACACTGCTACCACCAAAGAAAAAAAAATTGAAATGATCTCAGAATGTTCCAGATCATTCAGATGTCCTTTTCTGGCTTTATCAGGTATAAAATAATAATGTCTGCAAATTAAGTCAACTTTTCCTGATTACCATACCAATTATATCCTTGAATTTCTGATCCCTTTATTTTTTTTTTTGCCAATGGCTCTAAAGAGGACACCCCTGCATGGTTCTTCTGTTCAAACACAACTTATCAGAGAGGAAACCTCCCACTTTTAATTTTGCCTCTGATCCCTCATATGTCCTCCTAATTTAATGTTATTACTGTATAAGGGAATGCAAATGCTTCCATTGCCATGCTCATAAAGTCCCAGCTTACTCTAAGATGCATGGTATAGCCTTTGCTCCTACTTACACTAATTGCTGTCTGTTCTTGTCTTATCTTTTCCCCCCTCCCAGATGTGAAAAACAATGTGCATGCTTTCAGAAAACATTACCTTTTAACCTTAAGAAACAAGTACACTGGCTATCTTTAAATAATACTAATTTATACATTGTTCTAGTAAATGCATTAAAGTATTTAGTCGCCATAAAAGCTGTTATCTCTTATTCACCTTCAATAATTTCAAACTTTATTTTTTACCAGGCTGCTTGCCTTTGTACCTTTTAATGTTATGATTCTCTCAGTAAACAATGTCCACACCTTTCGATTTATTGCCTTCACTTTTAGTCAGCTTGTTTCCATGGAAACTAAGAACAAAATGTAGAGCTGAAAACTTCTCAACTGGCACTAAACATTTATTTGCTTAAAAAAATATTCACCACATTGTGGTCTCTCATTTTTTAAATCAACTTGCATTCACAAAAAACATATTAGGTTACATAAATGCATTATTCTAGACATTTACCTAGGCAAAAAGTAAAAGAAGACATTTCAGTTCTATATATAATATAGTCAGTGCGCTTGTATATCCCATCCCCCACCCCAACAGCTGAAGATTACAACCTTTTGACTTAAATGTGCCTTTGCACAGTCTTTCTTTTCTTTTTATATTGTAATGCCTACATTTCTGAAAACCTGAAAAGAAAAAAGTACCTATTTACTTTTTATATTTATCACATACATCAATTAATGAAAATGCTTTACTATATAACATGCAATTTATATCATAAAATGCTTTATAAAAATATGGTTAAGAACATAATTTTTTTTACTTACAGCTACCCCCTTCCCCCTTTTTTACTTAGTTTTCCTCCTTTTAGTGTCCTTCCAAACAGCAATGACATGATGTAGGGCATATGCCTGTCATGCCACAACAAGTTTAACAAAGTCAACAAAAATCCATTCCTTCTCAGCTACTTCTTCTTCTCAAGCCATATTTCACAAATGTGATTGATGCTTTAAAGTCTCACATTTATTCACTAATTTCAGTGTTGCTGGTCTTCTTCCTAGTCATCTCTATCTTGTAAACTCCAGTTCAAGTGTAAGGTATTCTTCATTCTTCTAGTCAACTCCAAATTTTTTCTGTTTCAAACATTTTCCTTTGGAATACTCAAAAAGGTTTCAATGGCAAAGTCTCCCTATGAGCCTTACCACCAGAAGAATGAGAAGAAGAGTCCCCTAACATTTGATAGCTCACCCTTTGTTGGACACACGTTTGTATTTTTTCCTTAGCATGCTCTGCATCAAAAAATTACCTTGATCTTTCAGGAAAAAAGCATCCTGAAGACAGCTTAATACAGCAGCTTGAATCTCACACTACATCTCAACATTCCTTTGATTGCTGGGCTAAATTTGCTTCTCTCCTGCCTAATGTACAATGAATAATCATTTTCCACAAATACTATACTGTTTCTAATTTTTATTACTTTGCTCTTCTGCTCCAGGTTTGTCAAGATCCATTCTTTTGGCTGGTATTATTGCATCTTTACTAATGCAGGTCTTGGCTTCTTTCTCACGGCCAGGTTTGGAGTATACACACATTGTGCCCTTTCAATTAACAACAATTACTGTGGAATGCCAGTTATGTCTGCGGTGGTGCAGTGGTAGCGTTGTTGCCTCACAGCAAGAGGTTCTCCCATTCGATTCTCGACTTGGGTTGGGAGTGCCTTCTGTGTGGAGTCTGCATGTCCTCCCCGCGGTCGAGTGGGCATTCAAAAGACATACGTTGAATGGGCATGCCTTCGTTGAAGGTTGGGCATTGGGCTGGCAACTCGACACCATAAAAACCAACTGCCAATCATTAGCGGACCGGAGTTCCACTGTGGCGACCCCTAACCAGGAAAAGCCGAAAGACAAACAACAACAACAACTGTGGAATACCAGTTACTTATTTGTTCTTTCATAAAATCAGTGCTCTCTGTTCCTGCCAGTTTCTCCAGTATAACAGAAAACTTAAGGTTTTCTCTTCATATTCTGTCTTCTAACATTTTTTGAAACAGCACTTCTTGAGCAGTCTTATACTCATAGGTTCATAGGTTGGTATTAGGCTATCGGCCCTAGGGCCTATACAAGCCTAGCCATAACAATTCACTGGATATTTCTTCCCACAATATTTACTTCCCTGGACCCCTGTCTAGCAGGACGACTGACGTGATCCCTGGGGTGAATTTTCTATCTCCCATCCAATCATCAAGGTTCCTTTTTTCAACTAGCCTTTTCTTCATTTTGACCTCTGATTTTTGCACTTTTACCATTTCATCCGAATAGCTGTCTAAAGCTTCTTTCAAAATACAAAATAATGTCATCTGCAAATAAAGCCAACTTTTTCTGATTACCGTACCAATTATATTCATGAATTTCTGAGTCCATTATTTTCTTTGCCAGTGATTCTAAATATAACATAAATAACAAAGGGGAAAGAGGACACCCCTGCCAGGTTCCTCTGTTCAAACGGGACTTATCAGACAGGAATCTCCCACTTTAACTTTTTCCTCTGATCTGTCATACTTCCTCCTAGTTAACCATATTACTGTGTCAGAGGAATGCAAATGCTTCCATGGCCCTACTCATAACATCCCAGCTTATTTGTCAAATGCCAAATCTCTGCACCAAGATCCACAACCAACACTGGTATTTTCTTACATTCCCCTTTTTTCTGGATCATTACAGTTCAATTAATGTTGTCAAATGTTTGCCTCCCCTCCACAAAACCACAATGATCCATATCTATCAATTTTGACATCACCTTTGTCATTCTTATAGCCATTATAGACAGAAACACTTTATAATCCTCGTTTAGAATCAAAATGGGTCTATATGAAGCTAGATATGATGGGTCTTTACCATCTTTTAGTATTACAGCCACCACAACTTTCTTCCAGAATGTTGGTTCTCCTCCTTCTAAAATACTGTTAAACAAAACATTCCAGATCTTTACCACTTTCTTCTCTCCTAGCTTCCAGACTTCTGCAGGAATGGCATCTGTTACAGGAGTCTTTACTGTAGATTGGTTATACATTACCATTTTTATCTCTCTGTCCTGACTGTTAATAATTGAGTCTCATCTTCCTCTAACCTTGGCATATTTAATTCTTCCATAAAGATTTATATCTGTACTTTTACTAACCATAAGACCTTCTTGAGCTTTATTAGGAATCTCAGAACTAACTTAAAGTTCTATATTAAAGTCATCTCCAGTTGTACATCTTTCTCTGCCTAAGGACATTGCTAATATTCTTGCAGACAAATTGTCTTCCAGCTTCCCTCCATTCCCCCTTACAACACTCATCCTGAGATTTATTTGGATCTAGATCTTTTGACACTTTCCAAAATTAAAAACTTTACTTTATGAGTCATGACAATATTCCTGGGTGCCTACTGAGAAGTGATAAGCCCTTTCTGCTGGTTATGTCCCTGAGGTGTACATGGCAGTTGTGGTATGCTTGCATAAATGTGGTACCCCTACTGACCCTGAGAATAACAGGCCTATTAGTCACACTAACATTATTTGCAAGACTGTGGAGCATATTATAGCTGGATAATGAGCAATGATATAAGTAAGCTTATAAAATGATGATAATAATAGTAGTAGTAATAATAATAACAATAATAATAATAATAATAATATTTTGTTAACCAGATAACCCTACTGGACAAACAATCTCCTTTCAGGGAACATTTGTGAAAACATACCAGTTTTGCTTTGCAAAAGGCAGATCATGCCTGCTCAACCTGGAAGAGTTTTTTTTTTGATAGGCTACTGATGCCATGGATGTACCTTCGTTGAAGGTTGTGCATCAGGGCCGGCGACTCGGCACGTAAAAATCGACTGCCAATCATTAGTGGACCAGAGTTCCGCTGTGGCGACCCCTAACCAGGAAAAGCTGAAAAATACAACTGATGCCATGGGTAAGGGGCATACAGTCCACACTGCTAGCCTGTACCTGGATAAGGCCTTTGACACTACCTTCATATTAGGGTTATTGACAAACTTTCCCAACTCAACATTAACCTATACATAGTTTACTGGACTGGGAACAGGCTGTCTGACAGATACCATACTCTTAATCATGGGGTATTTACTCTAGACAGAAAAATTGTCACTAGTGGTGACCTTATTCTGAGAAGCAGAGTGTATAGCTACAAAGAGGATAACAAATCAGTTTGATGCAAGTAATGCAAACAGATACTTCCCAAGGATACACATTCACTCTGTCAGGGGTCTTCTTCGTGCTCCTTTGAATGCTTCCGCTATTAATTTTGAAATGTTTCTGGAAGGTCTTTCCATTTTTCACCACTGGAAAAGGATTCTTCTGACTGACATCCAGTTTAGCATTCAAAAGAGCATGAAGACTTAAATTTCTTGCCGGCTGTGATGCATCGCAACTAGGCATGGTAGCCAGACAAGTACAAAGCTGTACAAGCCAGAGGGTCAAATCAACTGCAGTCCATTTCCAGCTAGAAATGGTGTGGAGAATCATCATGTAATCGCTGCACTGGGCTGCAAACATGAACCTCGCTTTCAAAATTTCTGGAAACCATTCAGTACTGGCAAAGTTGGAGGCAAATCCACATCCTGCAACAGAATACTCAAAGACACAATACAAAACAACATGGAGAAAAAAACAAACAAAAAAAGCCTCTCCTGTGTGCTTTCAATGTAACAGTGCTGCCATCTTGTGTTCACAGTGCGACACATCCCACAGACCTCAACTGTAGCTTTTTTCAAACTACCATCATTCTAAGAGGACATATTCAACTGCAAATAATATTTTTAGCATTGAAATAAAAAGGGGTGCCCATTTTATCAACTGAATACACATGTGACAGCTTGCATTAAGCACATCTATTGCACATCCCCTCCACTCTGTATCTTATTGCTTACATGAAGTATGTTTGTGGCTGTGTGTAATGGATTAGCAAGTAGCAAAACTGACTGAACCACAGTAATTTATACTTATAAGCATTTCACGGTCATCAGTTCAAAAAAACATGAAGCATGGAGTCAAATCCACACAAAGGTTACAATCAGACATCAAGGCAGAGCATACCTTTCAAAAAGTTTCTCTTCCTTAAGAGTGATCCTAGCAAATCAGAGTCTTCCTTGTGTAATTCCTGAAGCCTCCTGTGAAATAGGCCCATGGGAAACTTGCAAATGAATACCTAAATACATATAAGTGATCCTTCTGAACAGCTACTGACTTTATATTTTTTGAGCCTTTATTTTGACTTTGAGGACCAATAAAACTAAATCTCACTAGTTGTAGGCATTACATACTTTGCCATTTTTATGTGCTTGTCAGTATAGCATATGTGAATTGTTTAACCATTTTCTGAAAACATTTAGCTTTTGAAAAAAGCCTTATCTCTATAAAATTAGGGTAACTACAAACATAATAATATTTTATCTAATTTTTTAATGATACATGTTTATCTTACTAGATGGGAACAATGGCACAGAAGGAAATTTATTTGTATTTGGTTTCATTGCCTTCCCCATCTCTTACACCATCTCGTGTGTCCCAGTCCCATCCTTAATCATCATATCCAGAAGGAAAGGAGACAGGTGTGCCTAGGTATTGTGCTGTCTATCCAGCAGGTGAATATTTTTTCCCTCTTTCGGGCTTCTCTGAACCTCCCCTACCCCACCTGTGCATGGCATACATAAATGCCAGTGACATGACCGCACATATTTATATCAGTTTATGTCATACCTAGTCTCTGAAAATTCTCAGGTAAATGTAAACATCCACTTTATCACAGCAAGGAAGAAAACTATCACAGGACACACAAATAAAATCACATTCATAATACTATTACATCTACAGACACATTGGGGGATCACTAATTCACCTATTAGCATGCCTTTGGATGTGGAAGAAAAGTAGAAACTCAGTGAAAACCCCTAGTGGATATAGGAATGGCATGCTGACCACACACAGAAGGCATCTACGAAGGAAAGAAAATGAAAAAATAACAAGCATAATGAGACTGCAGTGTTAACCACGGACCATTCTCCATGGTAACAACATGTAATAATTTACTATATACAAATAAATATTAGTAATGGCACCAGATACAAACAAAGTTGTAAGGTAGAGGAAACAGGACAGTGGGTCACTGAGACAGCTAACACCCATATCGGCAAAATAAAACAGCAAACATGTAAATATGATCAATTGTTGTCACGCCATGTCTGTTGAGTGCAGAAATACAAAGAGTCGTAACGATGATCATTATGTACTTCTCAGCCTCACTTTCAATTCACCCCAACAGGAAGAGTGCCACAGTGGTGTAATCATAAACAGACAATTTAATGTTAAACATAAAACAAGTTATGTAGCTCCTTGCACCATGGACAGTGTAATAAGTTGACTAATTTATTTATTTGTTATCCAGGCAATAATTGACTTATTTATTTATTATTTGTTAACCAGGTAAGTCAGCTAGTCCGACAACCCTTCTCAGTCATGACCCATGCTATGTATGCAAATATAAGGTACATAGAAATACATAACATAAATAAATTCAAATGAGTGAGTGTAAAAGGTACATCACATAAATTCTAATAAGCAATAAATTAAAATAAACAAGCAATGGAAACATAATATATTGTAAAAATGGTATTGCACACATTTTATCATACTTTCTAAGATTACTACACTATCTTTATGATACAACATGCATAAAAGAAGAAATTACTTCACTTTTGAAAAAGTAATCAGCAAAAAGGTACAAGGCCATTGGAATGGGGAGGGGAAGGAAGCTGGATACCCCCTTACGATCCCCAATGATTGCTGAGGAGATAAATAAAAGACAGCAGATACTAGCAGGCAAAAACAAAAAAAAAGGGAAGGGAAGCAGAGAAGTCACCCTTCTCCTCTGAAGCAGTTACATTTATTTTCAGTAGTGAAATGCATGCGGAGAGGTTTCTTCAAAGTCTAGCTTAAAAAAGATTTCATGTTTTTTTTTTTTGTTTTTTTTTTAACAGATGTATTTCAATTGGCAGATTTACATTTATTTTAGTGTATGATACATAAAATCAAAGTGAAAGCTGTGGTTCATTGCATCTCAACTTGCACAGCATGGGCTAACTATCAAATGAGAAACAAATGTCTCAGACATGCAAAAGGGTACAAACAGTTTGGAAAGGAGCTGAGCTCAGCAGTGGTTTAAACTGAGCCGTCATGTCCAGGTGTGACTTATTTATATTTTATTTTTGCCCATCCTAGCTTTGCCCATCAAATTATTATTCCTACAACCAACCCGGCTTGGTATAAGCATCTCATAACATCTCTTAAAATGTTTTTACTTTCTGGGCAGGAATGTCTTTTGGCAAACCCAAGGCAATGACGGAGCAAGAGCATGCCATGGTGCTGAAGGGTCATCACCTGTGGCTGCTTCAGATTTTTTTCTAATGTGCTATACACGGTCCCCGCTTAAGAAGATCTTTTTTTTTCTAGCTCCTCATGTCCTGAATGATTTGAGTATCACCTCTTCTTGACTACACTCATTTCTCAGGAGAAGCTACAGAAATACACAACTACCTGAATATCTGCTATTCCATGTTCTTCAGCTACAGTCAGTGGGAAGAATCAAAATAAATAGCTAAGGACGTCACTGATGGGAAAATAATGCAACATCTCAACACTCAGGAATGGCACAAAAGGAAACATTAACACAGTTAGTTTGCAGATTTAAATAATGAGATGGAGACAAGCACATGATTGGGCAAACACAGTCACACTGCATATGTACCCCAACAATATCTCTCAGCCTCTTAGACAAAGAAATCTGGACAAAGCCACACATAATGGGGGGACAAAGGCCCAAACGTCGGGACATTTTTAAATATTGCTCTTACAATCTTAAGTTGATACAATAACAGGTTTTTCATTAGCATGAATTTTCTGATGGATATGAAGTCAGAATGTCAAAGGTATGCCATTATTTTTTGACTTCAGTTCTCTGCCAGAAAAGCACATATTTTAGGAGAAAGAGACCAAAAATATGAGGCAAAAATCTGGATATCCTGAAAAAATCTGGATAACTGAGAGTTATGACCCCAAAATACAATCGATACCCACACATACACACATGTGCACTCATCTGCACTCCACATAAGTAGAGACATCCATACAGATATGCATTATATATGCTTACATGTACAGTATGTTTATATGAGTCTCTCACCAAGCATTGACTATTAAAAGAATGATCATTTTAGACTGAATCTCAAATGATAGAAAACAACAAACATTAAATGTAATTTTTTTTTTGCAGGGGGACAAGCCGACCTGCACCTTCATCCCCCCTGCTAATTGTATATACCAACTCTAAGACTGCACAACAGTGGGGTAAAGGCAAATTCTCTTACCCTGCTGCATCATAATCCCGTTCCAAACGAAAGTGGCAGAAACTTCATTGAAAATAACGCTTACTCATATGAGTGTTAGCTGTTATTTGCAGTCTCAAAAAGCGTTCACTCATATGACCATTTGCTGTTACAGACTACAACTTTTTATATAAATACACACACACACACACAATTACTCACTCTCTCAAAGGCATTTTAGGATGTATGAAATGCTGGACTACAGACTGCCTCTACTTAAAGTCGTAAGCTCATCAGTTGTACCTCATTTTATAATACACTTTGGTATATGTGACTATATTGCTGGATAATTTATCTTGCCTTATTTTTTTATAATCTGATAGTGGCACAGTAAATATCTGTTGACCTGAGCCTTTTCTTCTTTGAATTTATCTATTTGTCTTCACAAAACTCCTGGCTCTGATGAGGCCTGTCCCTAGAAATGTTTTCTTGAGAAATGCTACCTCATTGCCAAAGGCAGAAAATACTACACTACCAGTGTGTCAAATTTAAAAAGACCCTTTAGCAAGACAATAAATATTGTCCTGTGTACAGAATCAGCACTCTTCCTTCTTCCCCTTGACAAATACCCTTACTAAACTATCATCTCCCACCCATATTATCCACAAAACGCGGCTTCTGCAGTATTTAAAAAGAAAATGAAACAATGAATAAAATCACAAGTGAATTGCCATAAATCAATTACACTTAAAATTGAGATCGTCAAACAAGGGGATATCCCAGAGTGGACACCACAGTCTGAAATAATGATGTGGAGTTTAATTATTTTTCAAGGATGGTAGACAATGCCTTAGTTCTCAGTAGGTTTCAGAAATA
This sequence comes from Protopterus annectens, assembly GCF_019279795.1. NCBI lineage: Eukaryota > Metazoa > Chordata > Ceratodontiformes > Protopteridae > Protopterus > Protopterus annectens. The sequence continues at coordinate 739,621,096 of NC_056730.1, read as the reverse complement.
TAATACTTAGCTTTCCTAAGTCACCTCTATTAAATGGTGTTTATGATAACAGTACTGGTGTAGGAGTTGTACGAGCATTAGCAGACAGCTGATTCAGAGCAGATAGCAGGAATAAATTTGCTGCTACGCACATCTCTGCTAATCTGTGCAAGGAGTATTGTACAGAATTACTATGAGCACTTCATGTTATCTGCAAAACCTGATAAGGTACGTCTTTATTAAATTCTATTATTGAAAGGATGTCAGTCAGCGGAAAGGAATATTTAAAAAAAAACATTAAAGAGCTCTTTGTCAGTCAGGGTTCTGGTTTAATCGTTGGGTGTCTCGAGGAGCTTTCTAAACACACAAATGTATTGTACAGTAAAAGCTTTGCAATTTTAAGTGGAAATCACATTTTTACCCCATTTTTCATTAAGTCCAAGACAGTCAATCTTCAGAAGGCATTTTACAAGAAAGATGGAGCCAGAGCTCCCCCATCTGCTTCGATGATGAAATGGTAGTACTTCAGTGTGTGTGTGTGTGTGTGTGTGTGTGTGTGTGTGTGTGTGTGTGTGTGTGTGTGTGCTGGGATACCACTGGGGAATGCCGATGATCAGTAACACAGTTGTTGAAGGTGCTGCTAGTTAGCTGAAGACACGGTGAAAAAGTGGAGCAAGTACTCCCTCATCTGTTGTTTCTTTGATACTGCTATCTCTAAATTAATGTATAAGGTTATAGAATATTTTGCAGTTAAAGACTTGCAGAAATGATAAAAGATTAGCTGTTGCATACTGTTTCATCAAGAAACTGTGCTCTTAAGACAGTTTTGTTTTGAATATATTTAGTAATTCTCTAAGCTGCAGGAGGGAGAAACAAATGTTTCTTGCAAGTTTACTTCTGTTGCTTTTGTACTAAACATACCTCATAAGTGTACCTCATTACGAGGAATATACCTCATTTGGGATTTTAAAAAGTTCATGTTCCTCAAAGTTCCACGTTGAAAAGGTTTAACACACAATCTGTGTTAGCGATCTTTTTAACTGATATCCACAGTAAATAGAAATGAATCATGTTAATCATAAAACAATCTTTTTTATCACTAAAACCAGCATATTTTAACCATCCTATAAACTTCGCAGTTGAAGTTGTTAGCAAGCCAATAGTACGTTTTCCACATTTTGCCCATTTGTTCCACATTATGAGGGCTGTTGATTCTCAATTTAGACATGGAATGTGGAAATCTATGGTACTAAAGCCTTTATGTTTCAGAAAACAAGGCAATTAATATCACTGCAACTTTATGAACTTTTAACATAAACTATAAAGAATGAAAGGTAGATGACCCAATACTGTGACAGCAGGATGCTTGCATAACCAGTGACCCAAGTTTAGTTAAGCTCCTTAGCATGCGTGTTTGTGTGTGTGAGGGGGACTGAGTGACCGATGGCTTCCTTATCTTTTCTGGAAAGGAAACATCTCGCTTTTGCAATAACCATACATGCAGCCCTTTGTTATTTGCTACAGGCAGGAATGTATGTACTTGCTGACATTTCAAGGCACTGTATGATCATATCTTGTATAAGTAATTACTTGAGAAGACAAGGCATTTAAGAAACCTTCTGTCTTGCCAGTGCAGTGATTGTAGAGGTCCTGATGCTCCACTCTTGCCCTGATAGGAAAGAATGAATATGCATGAACAATGAGTGGGCTCCCTAGTGTCTGAAGTTTGCTGGAGTACTAAAATTGTTACTGAGACACTTGCTACGCTTGTTACTGTCATCGTCTAAATAATCAATATTTTTTTATGAAAGGTATATACTGCAGTGCATTCAACAAGCATACAAAAAAGTAATACCATACTATTCATCTAAACAAGTATATTACAGTAGTTGGAATTATGTCTTGAACCTATGAATTCTGTGACAGAGCACTACTGTAGCCCCCAGAAAACCCTAAGAATCATAGGATGTCAAGAACAGTGTGTAATCACCACAGTATGACAAAACAAGGAACAGGAAACAAGCGGTAAAGCATGCACTGCATCATTAGCTTACAAACGTAGCTAATTGTTTACTGCGGGGAAGCCATTTCATTAGCAACACACTCTACTTTCTGTGTGCAGGCAGAATCAAACTACAGAAGTCAAGGATGCATGGATGGCAACAGTAGAGTGGAGGGTTCCAGTGTCTTTCCTTGCGGTATACTTCATCTCCTAATGAGGGGGAAACTGGGGGTGGATGATTGTAATTCCTGCTCCAGAACATGCATTTTTTTATTTCCTTCTATTTATTCTGGTTTATCTCTCCATCTGTCATCATTACTGTGAATCTCTGTTGTCTAACATCATTACAGATCCTCTCTACACTATATAGGCTTGTGTCCTCAACTGCTAAACGATTAGCCCATCTTCTCTCCATGGCAGACCGGCCTTACACAGAATCTGGTCATTATATCCACTGCAGACACAGCATCAGAGTATTTTTAGCAACAACATGCTCTCCTTTGGGCAATCACAGAATAACTCACAGCTGTGGGGGGGGGGGGGGGGGGCTGTCACTTTGTTCGGAAACAAAACTTTTTTTTGTATCTCCATCACCACAGGACAACTCAGCTGTGGCTCTCCTTATTCTAGCTTTTGCAAAATGTGCAAAATGGTTTCTGCCATCATTTGACTGCCCATAAATACTCATTGTTGCCCTGTCCCTGGGGAAGGGGCAGCCTCTGAAAGGTGCTCAGTCATTCCCATGCCATCTGTAAAAGAACTTAACTCATTTGTGACCCAATTTCCTGGCGGTGCTAGGTGTAGTCCACATTGCTGCCATGATAGTCAAACCTTGTCCCTTAGTGTGGACCATGTCCCTGAGTGGGGATAGAGAATGGGGAAGGAGAGAAGGCCAGCAGTTGGAATCATCCACAGAAGAGTATCAGGAAAGGCCCCACTTGTGAAGTCATAGCCAGAAGTATGACAGGTGCCAGAGAATATGAAATCTAGGGAACTTGTGGTAGCTAAATGGAATTACAAAACAGAGGTTACCTGTTACCTTACACCATCACTTTGACTTTCAGTGCAGTCTGTATTTTACATGTGGAGTCTGCCTATTACATGGCACTTATGTGCAGATGAGTAGGGGCACAAAGCACATGCTGACTGTTGCCCTATGGTATCCACAGCATGTACACTTTCCACAGTACAATGTACTTTCTGGTAGTGTTAAAAGCTGAATGCATAGATTGTGTGTGAAGCTTAGTGTGATGGGAGGACATAGAAGTATTAATAGCTATTTTAGGGCATCCTTTCTGCCTTTTTTCTAGTCATCCTTCCAAACATTACATCCATGATTGTTGGATACAATTACTTATACATAATGAAGGAGAACTAAGTAATTCTTACCCTGTAGTATAAACTTTATCCATAGCACAGGCAGTGTTGTGGACCTAGGAGAAACATGCATGGCAGTCACAGAAACAAAACAAGCCTTAGAAGTGCTTTAGGGCTAAATCAAAAACTAAGTATGGATTAGAGTGAGAGAAGATTTATAAGAACTAGACAACAGAACTCAAAAGCCATCTGTTTCCAGTCACTGTCATTAGTTAAACTACAGACTTTGTCTGTTCCAGGCAAACCTCTTCCTACAACAAGAGTTATTGCATGTTTCTAAATATAGAAAAGTGAGCATTTAACAACTTAGGTATTAACAGGCTAGAATCTATTTAATGCAAAGTGCACTGCTTTGTAGTTAGTAGAGCAAGCATAACAACAAATCAAATACTTGTATTGACAAACACCAGGAAAATCAAATTCATTTTTTCTGTAATTGATCCAATTTGACTTTAGTTTTTGATCTTTATGTACTACAGTTTTTCATTACTAAGTAACTTAAGTTATATGGGCTGCAGTGCACACAGGCACACATACACACACACACACACACACACACACACATACACACACACACACACACACACGCACGCACACACGCATAAACACATATACACACACACACATAAATGCATTTAAAGCAAAATTTTTAATGCATTTTTTAAGGTTAATCTCTCATACTACAAACAATGAGACAGTATGATGTTAGGGTCAATATCTTAACAATAACTCTGCCACATATATTTACAAATATAAAAGCATGACGACACTTCCAAGGGCCAAACATTTTTGGTACCCTTAAATGGGTGAATTTTTTATCTGAATTATTAGGGACTATAGAGCTCAGAATATCCAAAACTCTTTAAATCAGTATCTACCACATGGTTGGGGGAGTCCCTTAAAATTCCAAGGACTATAAAATGTTGATTCTCAGAATAGCAGAACAGTTAAGTGTGAATATGGGGAAACAGATATTACATCCGAATATGTAATATCTTTGAGCATCCCCCTAGTCTGAATAAAGCAACAGTTAGGGAATCTAGGTAATAGGGGTATGTGTGAGGTGAGTAGTGCAAGTGAGGAAGCCTCTCTGCAAAAACACCTTCAAGGTTTAACAGTCACTTTTGGAATTGGAATTCACTGTTTTTGAAGTGAAACTTCTTAAAGCATGGTAGTGCGAGTTCGGAGTGAAATGAAAAGTGAAACAGAAATGGAAGTCAGACTCAGCCCACAGTGCCGGGCACAGTCGTGCGAGTTCACCTCATTGAAAGGTAGTGCGTGTTCCAACTCAAACTCTGCCAGTTTTATAGCTCTCCTCTTGTTTGAGTAGATACATACACACACACACACACACACACACACACACACACACACACACACACACACACACACACACACACACACGCACACACACACATACACACACATATACACGCACACACACACACACGAACATATACACATGCGCACACACGCGTGCGCACACACACACACACTCTCACACACACACACACACACACACACACACACACACACACACACACACACACACACAACGATCAGAGCTCTGAATCTGCTTAGTGAAAGACCTCTTGGGTTTATGCAGGCAACAGTTTAGGCTGATGACAGTACATATTTAATACTTCAGACAGTTTCGAAAAAAAAAATCTAAGCTTATAAGTGTATTTGTTTATACTGTACTGTATTCAATATTTAAAATGCCTCATATTAGCCAAGAAGAAGATTTGGAAAAAGACCATATCCTTGGTATTCTTCACTGTTCCTTTGTTGTCAAGTCCTAATCATTGGCTTTTATGATTCATTTTGTTCCTATGCTGTTTATTTCTTGAAGTGGCAGAATTTGAAATACAGATTTTACATTTCTGACAACCATGTCTAGATTTTTGCAGAATACCCTTATTTTTAATTCATATTCTTGGTCTGCTCCTCATATAATTTGTGGTTTTCAGGCTATGCTCTGATGACTGAAGTCACTAAATAATGACATACATTTGAGTTTCAGACTTTATATCCTTCAGAAAATGCATAACACACAACCTATTATTCTAACAAGCAATACTGAACATCTGGCCTTATCTTTTGGGTCTTTGTCCCTCCATTACTTTAGGCTTTATCCAGAATTCTTCAGTTAAGACGTTGAGAGGTATGCTGACAACAGTGCATACCAAGCTTAAAATGAAATGTACCTTTATTTAAATCTGCAGTGGACATCATTTGGGGAGGTGCACCCATTTTGAATGTTACACATGTGGTAGGCAACAATGTAAGGATTGAATACCAAACAGAAATTTCTGGCCATACTCTTGTTCATTTTCCCAAGACTGAGATGCTGCTGACAATTTTCTGTTGACCAAACATTTACTGTGTAAGTCCAGTCTACCTACAGACCTGCAAGAAAAACTCTGCAGAGCATGACTATGGATTTCTACTTGGCTATATCAAAGCGAGTTACTGTTTTATTGATGCATATCAGAATTATGCATGGGGCAAAGACAGCATGTTTTACTGAACGTGAGGTAGGACACTCCAAAGCTCTATGTGGGCTGAGTACTGAGTGACTCATGTCAGCTGTTTAATGATTAGGTGCTATATACTTTCATTCAGGTATTACATTTTGACTGTAAGACACCTGCAGTGGGCCTTCAATGTGCACTGTTTGTATCAATCACTTCAAATATTAAAATACTAAAGTATTAACAAAGTTATAGACTTTTCTCACTCATTTTAGTGAAGAATTTCCACTTTTATGAGTTTCACATATTTTAGTTCATCTTCCTGCACAGAGCAATAAAATACATTAAATAGGCTACTTCCAGAAAAAGTATGAAATGACTAACCAGCTTCACAAATGTGCTACAGTTCACATCAGTATTTTAAGATGTACCATCAGCTGCAAGTTCACTTTATGCAAGTTCATCCATTGCAGTTGTATGATTGACGACTAGTTTTTCTTTTCTGTAACTCTGCTACAAACATAACACAACCAACAGAAATACCGAGTGCTTTGTGTTCATTTAGGCAGTCATTTAGTAAAAGGGTATGTACCATCATAACTGCAAAATTCAGATATTACCACTGTATTGATTTCTACAAAATGTGACACTCATTTCACTTTGATTTCAGAGTATCCATCTTCATAAGTAATCATTGCTTTATAATAGGATTTAATGGGCAATGTTTTTCCGGAAGTATTCAACCTAGAGGTAATACTTACAGTTTGTCAGAGTGGTAATTCATGCCATTGATTCAGGTGACTGCCCACATTGAAAGCAAAGCCTCTGAGATCCTACTGCATGTCAATATTTCTGAATATGATTAACGGTAAAACAAAGATGGACAAAATTTATACTAGGAAAGATACTGTTATTTAACTCAATGTTTTGTTTGCAATTAGAAGGGATAATTAATAAAAGTCAATAACTAAGTGTGCGTACATATATATATATATATATATATATATATATATATATATATATATATATATCTCTCTCTCTCTCTCTCTATATATATATATATATATATATATATATATACACACACAAACAAGTATGTATCAAAGTTTGAACTATGCCAAGTTTGAGTGCTAAGACACAGAAAAAAAAGTTTGAATCCATAAAACTTCATCTCATACAGATTCAAAGAAAAACAGAAACTATGTATTTGAAGAGTTCAAGCCTCCCAACTTACCCCACATATCCTGCTAATTATATATGTGTATATATATATTCCAGCTCTGAAATTGCACTACAGTAGGGGAAAGGGCAAATTCCCCAGTCCCTTCTGTACTTCAATCTCATGCACCTAAACAGCAGTGATGTTTGAAAAGTTCATTTTTGAACTCTGCAGTCATAATTCACGTGCTCAAACTCTTTGAGATTTTGAGCATTTGAATGTAAGCTATATATATATTACTTTGTTACTACCAACATTCTGGAACAGTTGGTCCATTCTCCTACCAGGGGTACAAACATCCTTGACCTTGTACTCATGCACATGGGGGCCAGTGTTCCTCACCCAGTGTAATATCTTCATGCATCAGATCTGACCATAAGGCAGTATTACTTCACATAAAAATTAAGTCCGGGGATCCAGCAAAACCAAACACCTTCAGGAACTATTCCAACTAACCTCTCTTTGCTAAGCAACACCTGGGCTATATTCCAAGCACCCCCAAACCCAGTAAACACCACAGCATATGCTGAGCTAGTTATAAAACCTCTGTACAGCCATATTGATAGCTGTATAGAGCAAGCTGCGATCACTCGTATTAAGAATAAGACAAACTCAAAAGGCAACCCACCATGGTGGAATCACATTATCAACTGGTTACACAACAAAAGAAAAACAATCTTGGCCAAGTGTAGGAGGGACAAAGCCTTACATACCAAAAGCACCCTGACCAAAATAAACAGGCAGCTAAGAGGTTTAATTAATGCTTCAAAGGCTAAATTTGAAGAAAAAATACCTTCTCAGGCAAACGACAACCATAAAGCTTTCTACAGCTATGTCCATAACCTCAGGGGAAATACACAACAATGTGTAGAACATATTGTAAATGACACTACCCAGACTGAATTGGAGGCCATTGCCAACCTTTTCGCTCACAGGTTTAGCTCAAATTTCTCCTCCCACTCCCCCTGATATTCCAAATGAAATACCACATACCACAATCCCCCCAACCATTACTAAGAAACAGGTCATCAATGCACTTTCCAAGGCCAAAATCATTGCATTGATGGACTCCTATAAACATCACAAAATGTTTAATAAATAACATAAATCATGACCTTTCTGGTCCACTTGAATCATTTTTATTTGGAGCCCTCAGTTAGGTTTTGTTCCCAAGAACTGTAAGATGGTCACAGTCATTCCCCTGTACAAAGGAGGTCCAACCACTGATCCAGGTAACTACAGGCCTATAAGTCTGGCCAGTCTCATACGTATGGCCATGGAAAGAATAATCATGGACATGATAAATGAGGACATAGGTAACCTGTAAATGCTGGACCCATCACAGTTCAGCTTTGCGAAAGGAAGGTAATACCTGTTAAATCTGGTGGATTGCCTTGAGAGGATCACCAAAGCACTGAATGAAGATAAGACTGTGCACACAGCTTACCTCTTCCTGGCCAAGGCTTTTAATACAATACCCCACTCAGGCATTATAGACAAGCTCACTAATTAAGGTATAAACCCTTTAATCACCCACTGGGTAGCAAACTGACTCACTGATAGGGCCAAAGAGGTCAAAATAGATGAGGCCATCTCCGCCAAAAGGCCAGCCACTAGCAGAGTCTTCTAGGGCTCCATACTGGGCCCACTCCTTTTGGCATTTTTTTTCTCTGAAATGGAAGGAAATGCTGAAGATTTATGGCTAAGTTTGCAGATGACTGCAAGCTAGGGGTTATCATTGACCCCCCCCCCCCCCGCAGAAACTAGCAGTCTTAAGAAGGTCTATCACTGACTAACAAATGTTGTCAAAGGCATGGTCTTAAACTAAATGTTAAGAAATGCATAATTGAACCCTTTGGGAAATCAACCATCCTGGCTAATTACCATGTTGATAGTGTGCCCCTAAGAGTTGACCCAGTGGTTAGGGATCTGGGTATGCGCATAGACAGTAGCCTTACTTCAACCACCACATGGCCGCAGTGGTGAGGAAATCCTTTTATGTTGCACAACTAATAAGTAAGGTACGTCCAAAGAGGTCATTATCCTACTGTACTCTGCCCTTATCAGACCAAGCATAGAGTACAATGTTCCCTTTGGTATGTACCTGACCATGCATATGCAGCAACTAGAGCGACCTCAGAGGTTCCCTACAAAAAGAATAAAAAGAGTAACAAACCTACATTACTCAGAGCACCTTAAAGCCCTTTCCCTCTACTCAGTCCCTTACAGATTGCTGAGGGGTGATCTATGCCTGGCTTACAAGGCATCCACAAATCCCATATTTATGAATCTCCTACATATTCATAAGTCAAAGTGTACCGGAAATACAAGGTATAGGGACCTCAGTTTTGTCTGTGACTTAAACAGAACATGCTGGAGAGACAGATATGTGTCCCAGAAACTGCCCCTCCTATGCAACAGGCTTCCCGTCAATGTGAAGCTGAGTTTGTCTATTACCCAGTTTATGCACAACTAGGACCAGTGGATGGGGAATAAGAAATTTACACTGGGCCTGACACCCATGCCCATTATGGACAGAGGTAGCTTATAAATGCCTGGCTCTCAATACCCTATTCAGATACAGGACATTGTTATTTTTTTTAGAAAACTTTGGCTGGGCTGAATGGATCCTGAGGTAGTTAAGGCTCAGGTTCATAGGTTCTTAGATTAGTATGCAGGCAATGAAATCAGGCAAATGATAGGGGAGCCCTTAAAAGTTTACAGCAAATTACTGCTTTGGGTTATTACCAATACCTTTTACAACAGATGCATTGTTCACTGTAAGCTCCAGAAAAGGGTTATAATCATTGACTCCCCAAGAGTTCACATATCTCAGTCTGAAACTAGTCCTCTCCAGTGCCATCTTACCTGCTAGGGTTGTCTTGTGATGTAGCCCACTCCCGCCACCAAACAGTCAACTTTCCTGTTTAGGGTTCACAGAACTCTGTGCATATTTCTGTATATGCATAGACTTCTGATTTCTATTTAAAAAAAAAGAAATTGGCTTATTTGTCTGTGCATTGAAATGAAGAAAGGGCTGGAGGAAAAAAATGAAAAGATAAAGTATGAAAACAGCAAGAAAGTATAATCTGTCTGCATTGGTGTATGTCCAGAAAGGGGAAAAATAAGGGGTCAGTGGGAGGAAGTGCGGGAAGCAACAGCGTACAATGAAGGCCACCATGGAGTATTTTGTCTATGGCTCTATTTCATTTAAAATCACAGTCAGATATCTGAGGAGTATATCAATAAAGTGGCTAGAATGAATGATCACTGAGGCAGTATGTGGTTGAAAGAGAGTAACCCCAGCTGTTGTTTGATCAGATATGGTCAGTGCAGTGACCAACCATAATATAGCTGCATCCCATTCCAGTAAGTTTCACTTATGCAGTTGCTTCTTAACCCCACCCCCTTCAAGCAATCACTGTTAACAACAGTGACTGTCAATTAATCAAATTGTTTTTCCTATATGTACATTCTTAAGATATTCCTATAGAAGGGCTATTGGTACCTCTGCAGTGACTGATAGCTGACTTACTATGAGCACTACATTTCTTCTCTCATCCCCTGACATGCAGATACAGCAATCAGTCTTGTAGATTAAAATCAGACATGTCATTCATCCTTTTCCTTCTGCTCCATCTTCTATGCCTGACCGCTGTTAGATTTGTAGATTAAAATCAGACATTTATTTTTTTTATTTTTTTATTTATTTAACATTTGTTGACCGGGAAAGTCTGACTAGGTTCCGCAGATCCTGTTTTCAGCAGAGGCCCGGGGAGAAATGCTCCAGAAGCATGTCTTTAGAATGTGGGAGGAAACTGGAGTACCTGGAGGAAACCCACGCAAACGCAGGGAGACCATGCAAACTCCACACAGAAGGCACACTAGCCGAGAATCGAACTGGAGAACCTCTTGCTGTGAGGTGACAGCATTAACAGCTGCACCACTGCGCCGCCCAGTGTCATTCATCCTTTTCCTCCTGCTCCATCCTCTATGTCTGACCGCTGTTAGATTTGTAGATTAAAATCAGACTTGTCATTCATCCTTTTCCTCCTGCTCCATCTTCTATGTCTGACCGCAGTTAGATCATCTTTCAAACTCATATTCAGGGCTCCATAAATAATATCAATTCACTAATGTGCATTTCTGACTTCCTCTGTCTAGCTACCAAGAAATTTACCAGACCCATCCCTACCGGATTCACTATACAATCTTGAAATACTGAAATGTTGAATTTCAGTATTTCGAGACTGAATAGTCGAAAACCCATATACAGGAAAACCGCGACCATTCACACACACACACACACACACACACACACACACACACACACACACACACACACACACACACACACACACAGAGGACATAATCAAACACACATACACCTACCTAACTAAACAAACATAACAACACACACAAACACAACTAACCTACCTATAAGCAAGGGGGCAAGCCCCCCTGCACCCCCCACATGGGAGGATGCGCACCCCACACCCCCTTACTTATATATTATAACTCCGAGGTCGCACTAAACACACAAACACACAAAAAACACCACACACACACACACACTAAAATCCCCACCTAATATCCTCAAACACACAACACTTTCCTGAAACCCCAGATAAATCCACAAACTGCACCACACATCATGAACGCGACACCACGATAGCGGCGGATTCGACATTTGCAGATTCAGCATAGTGTAGTTTCGAGTAACTGCACTTTCCACTATTCGGTCTTGACGTACTGAATTTCGACATTTCAGTACGTCGAGATTGTCTAGTGTATCCTCCCTACCACATTACACTGACCACTCCTCTGACAATTTGGAATGGAATTGAAGAAGCCAGTGATATTCAGCTACAGTTCTTCCAAATCTCTCATCCTTCTTCTTTTTCTGAAAGTTTATACATTTTCATCCTTCTTTCTCTTTAAACATTAGTTCATTAAAAATCTCTTGTATAATCCTTTTCTACTCACTTCATAAAGGTTCATAAGATTCATACTTTAAACCATTTATACCTGGAATAGTATCTTTACTACTTTTGTTAAAGGCTTGTTCTAAGTCCAAAATGTGCCATTTTGTTTCTATATTTTTCTGCTCCTCTTCTCCCTATCTTCCTTTTCAATTTTCCCCTTCCACACTTTTTTGTGAGATACTCTTCTACACATTCTCTAACTTCTCCTTCCTCTTTTATTCCTACCCTTCTATAATTCTATACATTCTACTGATCAGGTTTTGGTCACCAATAAAATGAAGGGTTATTCTGTTATTTTTCCCCCTTACCAGTTAAACCATTAATGTAGTATTTCTACATTTGTCTGTTCCTCCAAACTTCAACTAATTCCTTACTCTTCATCTTACTATTAAATTTATCAGTCTTCATTTCATTGTGTAATTTTTCTAAACACTCTTGCTCCTTGATTTCCCCTCATTTAGTATTTCACTTACAAATCTGCACCACTCCTGACGTTATCATTGAAAACTATCATTTAATCCATGTATTATACAAATCCCTCTTTCTTAAACAATCTTCCAATTTCTATCATCTCATGATCCGAAAGTAATTATTTCAGCTCATCCACTGCTAATTTCAGTAGTTAACTTGCCATGGTGATAACTCTTTCTTCCTTCTAGCATTATTCTTAACTGCATTTTTTATACTCTTTACTTTTACATTCCTCTTTTTTTCTGCCATTCATGCCTTCACTTCCAGCTTTTCTCTCTACAGGTACAAAGAATTTATTAGTCTAAACATTTCCTCATTTTCCCCAAACAATCCATATATGACACTTACCACTTATGGTTGGATTCAGTGAGCCCATCATAGGGAGAGTGGTATGGTGGAAGCCATCTGATCTTGCTTCACTGAACTGTGCAACCAACCCCATCCCCCCAAGATATCACCATCTTGGGAGCTGTGTTCTCCCAATTCAGTAACATTAACTGACTGGAGTGCTGATACACCTAGACAAAGTAATAAGATTCTCTGGCATTCAGTTTTAGAAGATCTCATTACCTCTGTCAAGCTTAGTGCCAAAGTTGCCCAAGAATGAATTCTCACACACAGCAGCTGCAGCTGTATGTTGGACCAGTCTAAAATACCAGATCTGACATACAGGTGGGGTTGCATGACCATCAGACTGTCCAGCAAACAGTTCCCTCTGCAGGTTGGACAGGTAAATGCAGGCATGACCACCAGTATGGCTACAATGCCTACATTCACCATGTCCAAGTAGAGGGACATGAATGTGGGGACATTATTCTACCAGGGATTTCAATCTATTTTTGACATTATGACAGTGTGAGCCATCTGCTGTGGAGTTCAAGGCAAGCCTTGCAGTATACACACAACAAAGCATATGCATAGACTCATGCCTCCTTCAACTACTAATATCTGCAGTACAACTCCACCTGTTTGTGAAACTAGATACTGTAGTACCTACTCCCAAATACAGATGGAACGGTTGCTTTGCTGACATGTCTCATTCATTTGCATGAGATTCTCCATCTCGAGAGCCTTATACATCGGAGAACCTAACCAAAGTACAATGGTGCCTTTGGAGTCTGGTCCCTATATCCGCAGAAAATTATTCCGCACCAAAGGGTAAAAACATTGTTTGCCTTTTCTGTTCGTCTTAACCTTTCATTCATTGAATGTAACAGTGTTGGTCCATTATTTAACCTTCTGTTGACTCCCTTCTCTGTTTAACATTTACACTAGTAACATTATCTAACACAGTTCTCATCTGACTGTCCTTTGGATTTCCTTTTTTTAACTATCCTTTTCTTTTTATGAACCCTTTGTTCCATAGACAGGTTACCTTTTTTGATCACTTTTCATTCCAAATGTCCTCTTGCATATGTATATTTCAAGCTTTGCAAAACATAAAGCCATTTTCATGTGTTTGTCCCTTCTGCTAACTCTTGCACTTCGCTATGCATATTATCCTCCATCTCATGTGCACTCTGATAAGTTCCTCTGTTTCAGTTTGTACTTTATTTACATTATGTGGTATGTCTTCCTCTACAATCTCTTTATTAATCCTGTTTCAGTTAGTCCATAAGTACTTTTTCTAGTTCACCCTGGCCAGCAGTGAACCTCTGCCCCTATTGTGTGCACTTTCATTAACATTCACAATGGAAATGTATCTTTTTCTTTATACAAAGTAGAAGAGCCCTGAGATAATGAATATATGTCCCAACCTTAGGTTCAATATGCCATTACTCGCTACAGCAGTTCATATACATTACTTTTATTGTTTTTTTCACTACCTTCTTTTTTTTTGAACATTTTTTTAAACATATTGTACACTATTCATAATTTTTCCCGAGTTCTTTCTACTTCTGCTTTTACATTTTTTCATTTCTCTCTTTACAGTACCATCTTTCTTTACTTATCTGCTTAAGTACCTTGATACTTTATCTCTTTTCCTTGTAAAAATATCTTTGCTTATATAACAGTTTTTTTTTTCTTGATTTCTTGCATATAATAATTTTTCGTTGTCAAAGTACTTTCTATGATTATGCTCTAAATCTTCCAAAGCATAGTTACATTGTTTTATATTTTTCTTTCTCTACTTTTCTCATATCATATTGCCACTGTAAAAACATTTTTTATATTTTTACTTAAATATCATCCAGCATTCAGACCAGTTTTTATAAATTGTTCTCATAGTAATATGATCTTTTCATAACGGTACTGCTACTCGGTTTCCTTCTTCATTCCATGCTTTCTCATTTATCCCTTTTATTCCTTTGTCTACTTTTCCTTTATCTCTAGCTGTATTGCAAGATTATCAGGAAATCCTGTTTCATCTACCTCCCCTTCTCCTACAACTAACATTTCTGATACTATAAAATAACATATTTCAGTTCTATACAAACCCGCTTTATAAGTCCGTTAATTTTTGTCCAAAATTTTAACTTAGAATATCTTATAACTTCTAACATTTTTCTTACATCATTCCTTTCTTTTTACACTTGCCTCTTAAATCACAATTAAAGTCTCCTTTTTTACAATATTCATATTTATCATTACATAGTCTAAAATCTGATGAAATAACCTTTCCCTTTCTTTACAATTAATATGAACATATAATGTTATAATTCTATATATTTGTTCTTTCTATTTTAAATCTACAATGGTTAATCTTCCCATTTTTGCTAAAGTTACATCTAATATCTTTGAAGTATTTCTACAGAAAACGGTTATTCCAGAACATCTCTCATTTTCCAAATTCCAGATGATCTTTCCTCCCCATAGTTTCCCTGTTTGTAATATTTCTTCATTTGTTAAAAATATAACGTCTTCTAGTATAATTGTATCTACATCACATGTATTACATCACTCAAAAATCCACATTCTTTTTACTATATTCTTAATACTATTCACATGTACAGAAACCACTAAAATTTTCATTTCCCTTTTCCTTAGATTCATGGCTTCATAAGTACATAGCTAATTACTAGGCTAACTTTGTTAATAGCCAATTCTAAGTTAAGACAATTTCCCTTACACCAACTCCCAGTCGTTAGTTGTATATATTCTTTTTCATCCATGTCCTTTCTTTTTTATTTTGTACTTATTCCTTTAAATTTCATGATTTGTTGTTTTAAACTTTTACAAATATAATTCCTGTGGCTAGTATATGGAAGACTGCTGTTATGTATATATTTATGCTTTTTACTTTATTAGTTATTTCTCACAGGAGCACTTGACAGCATGCTACTTCAGATTCTACGTGTGTTGAAGTGGACATACATCTACTAAACCATTAAGTAAAGTTTTACAGGTTTTATTTAAAGGTTTTGACTATTGTGTTTAATATATGATTTTAAAGTTTTACAGTTTTGACTTGAAGCAGCCGTTACTTCTTCTGTTTCTGTGTAAGCTAACCAATGAACATGTGTTGCTTTTTAGAGGGCTTCTATTTACATCTGCTTTTGATAAATGTTTTTATGGTCTGAAGAAACGGTTTTGTGTACTGCAAAAGCGCTTACCTGTTTTCATTTAATAAAATTGTCCTGTTCTTCACCGTTGATGGTCATTTGGTTCACTGTTGGGATAATTCCTTTTTGTCTTTTACTACCTCCTAATTTATATCTTCTGCATCGCTTATTTCATTACCTGCTTCTATGTCCTCTTTATAATTTTTCTCCTATTTCTACTACTTCTAATTTTTTTTCTATTTTCTACTCTTTCTTTTTCTCTTTTACTCTTATTTTCATTTTTGCAATTCATCTATAAATGTCCAGTTGTGTTACATTTACAACATTCCAGTTCATATTTCTTGCATCATGTCCCACTTCCCCACAAATATAACATTTTATTTTGTCAAAGATGCTAATCAAATTCCTTCTTTTACACACACACACACACACACACACACACACACACACACACACGCACACATGCACACACGCACACACACACACACACACACACACACACACACACACACACACACACACACACACACACACACACACACACACACACACACACACACACAAACATGTTTTGGGTTATCCCCAATATTTTATGACACCCCTGTTCCCCTCCACATTAATCATGCTTGGTATATGTATTTTTTTTTCCTTTCTATTTTTAACAAAATATAACAATCCCAGCCACCAGTTCATAAACCCGTTTTGTCATAAACCTTTGCAATGTCCAGTACTTCTTTACAGAAAGTTTTCAAATGTTCTTTGAAAGTGTTTTCTTATTTGTTTTCCTATTAAATGTTTTTATCACACAAGGATTCCATGGATTATAGTCTGTCTTTTTTTTCATATTCTCCAAGAAAAATTTTCATTGATAAAAAAATCTCAGTTTTAATGTCACAAAATGTCTCTTTGTCAGAACGAATAAATGTTCTTACCTCATGTGTCTTTGCATACAAAGGAACTATTAAGTTATCCCATACTTCATACCTGTCCATATTTGTCTTTTTTACTTTGAATCCTTACCACATACTTCTATTTTTCATTTTCTTCTGCCTTCCTTTCTGACACTCCCCTTTTGCTTTCTTTTACTTTCTCTACATAAGTTTTCTTTTCCATCTTACCACTAATCTTTAGGATTGTCTCTGCATCCCCCTTTTGCATTTTCTCCATAATGTTCCCTCAGGAAACATCTCCTTCATTTTCTGGGTCAGTCTGTACCACCACTTCTTTAAGTACATCTTCTAAATCCCCCCCACCCGACTGAAGGGTTGTAATTATACAGCCACCATTTGATGACTTATCCCATCAAATGGATTTCTTTGAAACATCCCTTCAGAATCTTGCATACATTCTCCAGTCTCGATATTTGCTTTCTCCTCTGCCACAAAAGGAAACACTGCCAGCCCAGCTATCTGGAATTTTGTAAATAAGTTTAGGTAATTTGTGAATATTGATATGATTCATACAGAAGTGTGTGTAAAGGTGTAAAGTAGTAAGGTAAAATGTAACCACAGCATGCCCTGCTGGCTTAGAATAGAAATGTATATAAACTATTGTAATTGTGTAAGTGTATATGTTTTAACAGTAGAACCTAGAAAATAGCGGGTTAATTTGCAAAACTTCAAGAAAAAAAATGAAATTAAACTGTTCAACAATTGTGCTAAAAAAAGTTCTCTCTCAGTTTCAGTTCAGTAGCAGACACAATGTCTAGAGCTAGATGTTTTTGTATTGTTTTGTAAGAGAAGTAATTGCTAGGTTTGAGATATAGAAGTGTATTATTGTTTTATGACTTCCAGTGTCTTCAAACATCTGAGAGATGTGTATTTTTCACACAGAGATGTTACATTCTGTTAGTTTCTGACAAAGGGAGTTTAGCTTGGGAACAGCTGGAACTACCTTATTGTCTGGGCAGAAGGGGGAATAGCTACTAAACCTGTAACAGCCATTCCCAGGTGTGTGAGTGTGTGTGTGTGTGTGTTTGTATATAAATCAAATCTCTAAGTGTGTGTGTGTGTGTGTGTGTGTGTGTGTGTGTGTGTGTGTGTGTGTGTGTGTCTGTGTGTGTGTGTGTGTATATATGTGTATATGTGTGTGTGTGTGTGTGTGTGTGTGTGTGTGTGTGTGTGTGTGTGTGTGTGTGTGTGTGTGTGTGACCTACTTGGGCAGGGACACGAAGCACTGATTGAACAGAGAGGGTGCTGGAGGTTTTGGCTTGGCCACTCAGCTGAGATCTCAACCCAATAGCTGTGCTAGTGGGGAGTGTTATTGGGGATCTGAAGAAAGAGGGAAAAACCAGCCCCAACTGGCTGTGATCTCTGTGTGCTCTTAAGGGAAATTGTACTTTACTGTGTGTGTACTTGTCATCCTCACAGTGTGTACACTTCCCACTATTGCCAGTGTTGAGGATTGAGGCTCCTTGATTACTGGGCCAGTGCAGGGGGTGTCACAGTCTCATCATTCTATGTTTCCATGTTTCCTTCTCCCTCTATCTACCTCTGTGCTTCTCCAGACTGAACCCTGTAACCTGTAATGGAAACAGGAAGTGCTCCTGCAAAATGGTTCCACTGACAAAAATGCCCTCACATAATATCTCCAAATAGTATAAATTCTGCATACCAATAAGCAGTGATGGAGCAGAAGGTAGGTTATACAGCATTTACCCACTTATACCACCATTAGCCATAGTCCACAACAGTGGAGGATAAAGCCCCAAAGCCAAGGATAAAGATTCATTTTTAAATCTTCATCTAATTCACTTAAAAAGTTAATGGAGGAGCAGTCTTTGCATTGGCATGCATTTTCTGAACATCTATAAAACTCTAATATCTAGCATTATTTACTGACCGCAATCCTCACTAATTCTCCCCAAAATCAAAAATTGGAACAGGGCAAATATATGAGGCAGAATCAGGACAATTCTGCAAAATCAGGAACAGTCAAGAGGTATGCCATTAACATATTATTTATTTTATTTATTTACATTTGTTAACTGGGAAAGTCTGACTGGGCACAGGTCCTTTTTCAGCAGAGGCCACAGGAGAAAAGCTCTACATGCAATATTATTCAGAAATATGTTGTTAACACAGACTAGTATTTAAATACTGATTTAAACATTGACAATTTCACTGACAAATTCTTTGGCAGTAGACAAGTTTGGGAATATCATTAGGTATTATTGCGTATCTCAGTAGTCAATTTAGTTTTTTTTTTTAACCAAAGCAGATTAAAATAAAACAAAGTAACATTATTCAGTGAAATGTCATGTTAGATGCTTTTACATGGCACAATCATAAGTAAAATAAACAGTATTAACCACTATGCATAACTTGGTTCATCTCATAAGCATTGGGACTGCATCCAGAAAAAAGGTTATTAGCTCTCTGCACTCCTCCCTTATTAGGCCAATAACTGAGTACAATGCCCTGTTTGGTATGTACCTCTACAAACAACTGCACAACAGGAAAGGCCACAGAAATACCTCCCAAAGAGAATCCATGGCCTCCAACACCTGTCCTATGTGGACAGGCTCAAATCATTATCACTCTTCTTGGTATCATACAGATTGCTCACAGGTTATCTCTGTCTTGCCTACAAGGAAATTTTGGACCCTGCCCTACTATAGATGCTCCATAACCATATGTCTAACTCCTCACACATTACCCAATTGAAAGGCCTAAATCTAATATGCTACATTAACAAAACCTTCTGGAACAGACTCCCCATACATGTCAACCAAGGTACGTCACTGACCCTCATCAAGCAAAACCCTGTGATGACTGCAACAGTGAAACATGATGAACATACCTGATGAGTGGATGGGAAACCACAAATTTGTCCCAGGGGTTCCACCTGTATCCCTCATTGACAGGGGTAACATGTGTTGACTGAGGTTTCTTTTTTGGGGATAAACTCTTTGCTAGGCTTGTAAAGGCCCCAGGGCCAATAGCCTAGTAACCTCCTATGATTCTATGTAGTATTAGTCCAATCCACTATATGCTAAATTGTATAGATATGTCTTTAAAGCATTCCCAAAGCCAGCCAGAGTGGAATATTTTCAGAACCACCAAGGTAGGAAGTCCCACTGGTAAAGGATCTGATATTAAAATTAATGGAAACCTAAATTCTAGAAATTGACCTGTAGAACCACAGCAGGCCCTCATATGCTTAGCACAATACCCATTTGGGACAGTAGGGCACTGTGAACGCCTTCATACTGCTGTAGGTCAAGATGGAGGTTGAAAAGTGAAGTCACTCTTGGATGTTAGATAAATAAATTTACCTTTCAAAAACACAGCAGCGTAAAATGGCTGCTGGAGTTAAATAACTTTGCAAACTGTTGTAATGTCATTCATTTAAACATTTACCACAGCCTGACTTTGATAAGAATCACTAGTTTTTATTTTCAGGTTAAGCTAAGCCTCTTTAGCCTGATCCAGTGAAACAGCTACCTCTGTCTTTTTCTCTGAATAATGAATATTGCTGCCGATAGACTGATACCCACTCTGTTCAAGAAATAATAATTTTTTTGATTAACTGTGTTTCTTGTCGACAGATCAGACTAGGGTCCCGGTCAATAAATGAAAATGACTGCATACAGTTGGGTGATTAATACAATTAGTAGCTGAAATAAGGATCTGTAACACTGTCACAATTGATTAGGCAGGATTTAGTGAACCTTATTACTCTGGCATGCTTATCACCACCCAAACTGTAGTTCATGTCAACCCCTATGATACAAAGATTGCCCTCCCCATAGTGCAGCAGACAGAAATCCATGCAATAATTTCAAAAAAGTTGATCATAGCACTACACTGAACTATACTGCCTCCACAGGAGCTACAAAAATATATCTGATACTCTGAAAACTAGAAAGTGAACAAAAACATAAGAAAGATAACCATACACAGAGAAGATCTCATCCATGAAGAAAAAGGTCATTACTATCCTCTGGTTTGCTTAATAAACCACCTGGGCAGCTTGTTATAGGTTAATGGAGGTATTATGGTGGCTAGAATCCAAGGGAGAGGATACCACTACCATCTTAGCATGCATGGATCAAAATTGCTGGTTTATCAGGTTCAAAATATAAAGTTATTCCATACTGACCTCTTGCCTAAGAAAGGCAGTAAGTACGTTAGTCTGAAATACAGAGGATAGAAAAGACTAGATCGCAAAGTCAGAACTGCACCATGACTAGACTCTTTCAAAATTGGAACATAATTGGTGAAGAAAGGCTACCTGCAAGATATATAGGGTATATAGGGTATTTGGAAATGGTGCATTACTAGTCTATCAGTAACTCCTGGGCAGGTATTCATGACTTATTTCTGTTGTAAGTTTGTATAACCACCCAGACTTTAAATGTCAGAGCCACTAACATAGCTTCTTTAGCCAACTTATTTCTTTGGCTGCTCTGTAGACATACAATGGCTAAATCCATAAATGCAGGTAGGCAGGGTAGTAGAAGTCAGCCCAGAAGGATGTAAAGGAGGAGGGGGAATCATAATGTGATACTGGCAAGTGAGTCACTTAGACCATATTATACAGCTCAGAGCATTTTCCATATCTTGCCTGTACTTACTGCCTGCACCAAGTGACATCTTCTAGCCAGTAACTATCAAGGCAGCGTTTCTCCCCATTTCCATGTCATACAACACAGCAAAGGAAGGCATAGCAAGCGTCAGAGTCCATATTCTTGACAGTGGGGGCCTTGCAGCACTGCAAATGTAATCAGCATTACTAACTAACTAACCAAAATAGCTGCAGAAATAAGTTATATGTTAGTAGTGCACCATGCTGCCATTTTTACAAAGTGTCTCATGGAGCTGACAGAATCACTATCCCAGGGAGTGCTGCCAAAAGGAAACAGGCACAAAATTCACAGAGGCCAGTTTCCATCTGCAAATATTTAACACATAACTCATTTACACTTACGTAAATTAGGTTAGTTAACTTTAACTTCTGAGAAGTTAAAATAACAGTTGCCCTAATAGTCACGGTTACTGAAGTGTGGGATCTTCTTTACTTTTTACGCTTTGGGTGGTCACCGAAGATTTATGATGTTTCTTTCATGTGATCCCAGTTATTTTCCCAGTCCATTTGGTCTAGGTCAGGAGCCACGTGCTTGTTCCTTAGACAGGAAAGAGACACTTCTAGATCTGCAAACAGCTTTGTTCTTCAAGGAAGAAACTTTTTGATTAAGCTTAGAGGTTAGTTTTTTTGTTATTTTTTGTTGAATTCTTTAAGAAGCAGCATGCACTCTCACTATTCAATGTTAACCTTAAAAGAAAAGTCATTATTTTAGTGTAGCACTGACTCACCAGGTTTGACAGGGAGATAGAGGATTATTCCATTGGCAGATGCTGCTTGTTCATGTTTGAGATAAACTACATTTTGACTGGTCATGGTTTAGTATTCGTTCCTTGCAATGGATGCTTCAGGGAAGAGTGTGCCAAATGAAGATATTTAGGCAGAGTAAACTGGTGCTGGAAACATTTATTTTGGCTTAATGATATTGTAGCATATCATCGACTATATTCACCCACTGATTACCTGTACAGGCAGATAATGTTCCATTGTAATTTCTGAATATATACAATAAAAACTATACTTGTAATTTAATTTCTTGGACTTTAACATCTAGAACATTCAAAGGTTCCTCACAAATAAAATATAGGGTCTAAACAACATGTCCTATGTGGATAGACAAAACGTCTTATCCCTTTACTTTCTCTCCCACCGACTAATAAAGGGTGACCTGTGCCTAGCTTTCAAGGCACTCGCAAATCCAGCCCTGATGGAGCTGCTACACATCTGCAAGACAAACAGCATGATGGTCACCGAATGTATGGATCTAAACCTAGTCAGAGACTCAAACAAAATATGCTGGAGAGACAGATATGTGTCTCAAAGATTATATCTTCTTTGAAACAGACTTCCTATTCACATTAGGTAGAGCCCTTCCCTGGCAATCTTGAAAAGCAATTTGGATTACTGGATGAGGAATCACAAATCCACATGTGGGGGTAGTGTATATGTCCCTTACTGACTGGGTCAATCTGTAAAATGCTCAAGGCATAGGCACATACCTATGCCGCCTTCTTATGCTAGGGGCCATATATTAGGCAAAACTGAGTATATTGGCTAAGCTTGTAAAGGCTCTTAAGCCATTAGCCTAGTAATCGCCTATGGATCTATGAACCTATTGTGTTGGACATCAACAGCCTTCCTTCTGAAAGCATGTTCCACAGAACTGTGTAAAGTTTTATCACAGTAAGTTGCAGCAAGCTGGTTCATGTCTAATAATGTGGTTTGGATCATTAGCACAGTCTGGTTTGAGTTCAGGAAAGGTCTATGATGTTTGCTTGCTTCTCACTGAAAGGCAATATAGTTTATTCTCTATCTGTTTCTTGAGTGTCTGAAGGATGCCTGTCATAGCATTGCTTCCTGTGATTAGTAGACATTTTAAATCACTATATTTAATTAATACCCTATGACGTTTGACATACTTGGGATTTCCCAGCAGTAGAATGTTATAAAAGGTTATCTCCCTTTAATAAAATAAATTGAATTTACAGCAGATTAGCCAAATGAGGTCACAATTCATGGGGCAGTGGTATTCCAACGTCTTTTTACTTGAAAGCTACAAATGGAAGTTGAGAACTCAAAAGTTCAACAAGGATGTTGGAAATAAGAGTTTTAGCAGTTATCCAAACTCTTTTGGGTGGCTAGGATGTGATTTGAAAAAATGAGAGCTCATTAGAACATGAGCTGAGCCTTTATTGCTTCTTTTATAGTATAGCTTAAAGAAATGAAAACCTGGTCACTATTAGAGTTGTTTTACTCAAATGGCAGTAGTATAAAAGGTATTATTACAAATAATATACAGTAAATATTAAACTAAAAGTTCTGCTTAGGCAAAGGGATAAATCATGGGAAAATTAGGAAACCTGCCCTGACAAGGGTCTACATCAAACCCATCTTAACATAAGAAAAGAGTGCAGGATAGCAACAAATTCTTCTATTCTTAAAAAAATCAAATTGCCATGTCTTCATGTCTGAGACTTTTTTGAAAAATATAAAGATTTATCAGGCCATATAAGATTCTCATGAAACCTCATAAGGCAAGGAACCAAGATGTCAATCATACTTTGATTTCATAAGGGCAAAATCTTTAACTGCAAGCACTTTTTTCAAGGTGGACATGCCCCCCCCCCCCCATCTCCTGAATTCATATATATACCAATTCCACAGTAACACAAGTAGAACAAAGGAAAAAAATCTTCTAAAAAGAAGTAGTCAATGCTGGTGCACATTTAGAAATCACAGCAGCAATGACTTCATATAGAAAACATTAACTCACTTTCTGTTCTTCTCTGTTGTGATTTGAGTTACTGGCACTTAACCAATTTGATGTCAGCCACCTGTAGGTATACTAGTCATATTACTGCAGCTCATCAACTAGCTTCCTCTCTGCTAATGACTTCAAGGACTTCTTTCTCACCAAGGGACCTTATGCAACTATTACAATTGCCAGCTTGTTTACCCTACACCTGTAAGTCCTGCATATCCATCCCTCAAAGGATCTATATCTAAAACAACACTCCACATGCTGTTTATCAATTAATGATACTACTAACATTCCATCTTAGAGAAACTGATGCTAAAAAATAAAAACCATCCTGAAAAAGCTAGCGAATAGGATGGGCTTGAAATATGTAAAACTACACTTTGTTGTTTTTTAGGAATAAACACCCCTCTTATTTACAAACTGTTAGATTACATTTTCAACCTCTCATTCTCAACAGGTCATTATCTCTGTCTAAATGTGCCACTGGCAAAAGTTCTCAATTCCTGGACCTCTGAGATGGCTGCACACTGATTAACAGCTTAATTTCAGCTTTTCCAGTGTGAAAAAAGAAACTGGTAGATAAGGGCTAGTAATTCTGCTTGTTTTAATAAAATTCAGTTACTGGCTAGTAAGTACACTGCCTGGATACCAGCAAAGAAGAAATTAAGAGAAACTGAAAAAAAAAATCAACAAGAAAAGGTGAAGAAAACACACTAGCTGGGAAGAATCCATCAGATGTTCAGCAAAAAGCAGTTCAAGCTCCAGGTTTGGTGCAAGACATGTCTTCTAGTAATTTAGAGGAAAAAAATATAAATTTTACTCATGGGCTGATCAAAATAAATGAAACACCAATGGAGTATATCAACTCATTTAACAAAATGCTAGAAAAACAAGAAGCTTTACTAGCTATTTACATGAGCTGATAAAACTGCAAAATCAGAGGCTGAAATGAAGAATAGAATGGTTGAGTATGACATTTCTTAAATAGAGCAGTTTCAAGAAATGGTAGCGTTAGAGGACAAATAAAACCTGAGATTTTCTGCTGTATCAGAGAAACTGGAAGGAAGAGACTGCATTACTTTTAAGCAATTGGACTTGTATTCCCCTACAGGATTTGTTAATTGATAGGCATGTCAATTGTATGCTCAAAATCTGGCCACGAGAAAGCAGCCAAGAACTATATTAGGAAAGAGGTAACTGTACCAACAGAAAGTGGTGATCCAGACAAAACCATGGCAGAAGGCAAAAGGATTAAAATTTGTAAACATCAGACTGTTTGTGGAAAAGGATTATTCACTGTACACCAGACAGAAGACAAGCAAATTTACCCCAACAATCAGGGAATGCTGAAAGGCAGGTGGAAATTACAGCTGCTGTATCCAGCTGTCTTCAGAATATTTTTTCCATAGTGGAACAAAGAGGAAATAAAAAAGTTGATCCAAAAAACATGAGCCAGTAAACAGAAGGGGCCTCTGCTTCTCAATCTTCTGACAATAAAGCTCATAGAGAGAATTTGCTAGGGAAACATTTTCCAATATTCCAAAAAGAAAATACTTGAGAGACAGAGAAACGCATATGCGTTGACAAGAAGAACAGGAATACCTTAGACTTGAGCCAGAGTCTGCTGCTGGGAGGCAGAGATGACCAGGAAGAAGACCAGCAACACTGAAATTAATGAATAAATGGAAGGCTATACATCAATCATATTTTTGAAATATGGCTTTGCAAGCAAATGTGGCTGAGAAAGAATGGATTTTTGTTGAATTGTTAAACTTGTGTGTGGAATGTAAAGCCCATATTCCACTTGATTTTATTAATATTTAGAAGGACACTAAAAGGGAAAAAGGAGCTGTAAGCAAACATCTTTGTTCTTATTAGCATTTGTATCAAACATTTCATGATATAAACTGCATGTCATATATAGTAAAACAGTACCGTGTAGTGTGTAGTCAGGAATGTTTTAAATGTGGGGTAGTCTCTTCAGTGATTGCTGTATGCGCTAAAGATATTAAAGTAAACAAATACTTTTTTGATGCAAGAAATGTGGGCTTTGCAGCATAATGAGGACTGGATAAATGTTTGATGTTAATGTGCTTTGATCTTGGGCTGCTGGGGTGTGGGTGGGTTGTAAAAGTACACTGATTATATTATATTATATTATATTACACTATATGTGCAATTGAGATATTTTCTCTTATTTTTATAAGGGTGAATGTCTAGATTAATGTAATGCCCTTGGCTTAATCAATAAACAAGTGTTTTTGTAAAAAGGTACGCTTAAAAAATAAGACTAAATGATGAAATCCTAGAAAAATTACAAGATACAAGCTTACATCTGCAAAGATAGAAACTTTTTTTTTCATTAGCAAATGTTCAGTGGGAGTCAAGAAGTCTGCTGTTAAGGCAGCTGTACATTCTCTTCTCAGTTGAATTTACAAAGATTCGTTGCTGAATATGTAAGTCATTAGCCTAGTAACTTCCTATGATCCTATGATCCTATGAATACTTTTATATAGAGATGAATAGTCTGCAGGTGCAAATGCTTAATCTTGAGAGTTCTGAGTATTTTTTGCTGAAGGAAATGTAACATTTAATGGTACAATGGCAAGCAGTTCAGTGAGATATAAAGTTTGAAATTATGGGAAGGGTATAAGGGAGAGCAGCCTCTCTAGAAACCTTAATACTTTAATGCATTTAATAGGACCATGTACAATTTAGTTTTAAAGATAGCCAGTGCACTTTTTCTTAGGGCATAATAGTAACATTTTACGACAGGATACAAGCAGTACTTCACATCTGGGACAGGAACAGAGACAAAAAAAACAGCAATCAGTTAAGTGAGAATACAGGCTGTAGCATGTGTTTTAGCATGTCTAACCTTAATTTTAAGTTAGGTATTGCCTATCTGAAGGGTTAAACGTCATGTTTTGAAGCCGTACATATTTTTTTGTGTTTGTTCTAAGTTAATAGGGGAGGTGATTCTTTTGGAAATGTTTTTAATTTTTTGTTTTAATTTTAAGTTAGGTATTGTCTGTGAGTGCAGGTGTCAATTTGGGCAATTTCTTCTTATACAGACAATTTATTGAACACGACTGGTCCTTAAATTTCTTCTTGGCTTCTGCATTTTGTGTTGTCAATTTCTTCTTATCTCAAGGGTTAAACATCATTTTTTGAAACTGTACGTAGTTTTTTGTGCTTGTTCTAAGTCAATAGGAAAAGTGGTTATTTTGAAAATGTACTTAGTTTTTTGTTTGAGGGGTTACATTAAAATATAAAATCCTGATAATATTACATACAATCAAATGGAGATGAGAAGTAACACCTGTATAAAAGCTCAGCCTGCCAAACATTAGTGTGTGCATATAACATGAAAGATGGAAATACACATTCAAAAAAAAAACAATATCTATAACATCTTGGAACATAAATGGCCTTACAGTTATAGACAAAAGGAAAGAGTACTGAATTATTTTAAGAAATGCAGATTGCAAATAACAATGCTGCAGGAAATACATTTAGGAAGAAATGAACATGTGAATATGACAAAGAATTTCAGGATGGATATTCAGCAGAATATCAAGGAGAAAGAAAAGGGGAGTAATTATACTAATTGTTAGATTGGCTTCCTTGCCTATTTATTAAAAAAGAGGAATCAAAGAAATAGGTAATGGAAATTATTCAACAGTTATTAGGGTAGATAGCAATATCTTCATAAGTTATAGCTAGTGAGTGAGATACAATGCAAATGGAGTTTAAAACTAGGGTAGAAATAAAAGAGAATGTGATATGGTTAAGAAGTAATAGGAATTACTTAGAAGGGCTGACAAAAGTTAAAGTATTACAGAATAAGGGGAATATCATAGAAAAAGAAGAGGCACAAATGCAGAGTGCTAAAGAAAAAGTAAGGCAGTACCTAGATATTATGCATGAATTTAGAACAATTGCTTTTATGCAACTATTTTTTTTTGATAATGCATCGTGCTAAAGAAAAAGTAATGGAGTATCCGGAGAATATGCATGACTTTAGAATGATTACTGTTAAGCACCTATTTTTTAACAAGAACTCCAGAGCACAAAACTATTACCATTACTTAAGCACCAGAAATCTGAAAGAGTTGTTGCCAAACCTAGGGAGTCTATAACACGAAAAATAAGCAAAGGTGCTGCAGAGGTAAAGAGATATTTCAGAAATGTTATGAAACTGTATAAAACAGAGAAGAGCACAAATGGAAATATGTATGGAAGACTGAGTTATGCCAAGGTTAGAGGTAGATGAAGCTCAATTACTAACAGTCAGGATAGGAGATGAGATAAACATGGTGATGTATAATCAGTTTTCAGGAAAGTCTTCAGGAACAGATGGTAGTGGAAGTTTGGGAGTTAGGAGGGATGAAAGTGATAAAGATCTGGAAGATTTAATTTAACAGCATTTTAAAAGGATGGGGAACACCTACATCTTGGAAGAAAGCTGTGGTAGCTGTAATACCTAAACACGATAAAGACTCATCAGACCCAGCTTCATATAGACACATTTTAAACCCTGATAATAAAGTCTTTATGTCTATACTAGCTAAAAGAATGGGAATGGTGTTACCAAAATTGATAGATACATATAATTCTGGTTTTGTGGAGGGAAGGTAAACATTTGATAACATTAACAGAATAATGATGATGTAGATGGAAGAAGAAAGTAAGAAAATGCCATTGTTGTTAGTGGGCCTTGATGCAGAGAAAGCATTCAATAGAGTAAGTTGTGATTTTATGAGTAGGAGAATGGAAGCATCTACATTCCCTGATACAATAATAAAGTTAATTATGAGGATATATGAAGGATTAGAGGCAAGAATGAAAGTGGGAGGGTTCCTTTCTAATACGTTGTGTTTGAACAGAGGAACCAGTCAGGGGTGCTCTCTTCCCCCTTTGTTATTGGCTTTATATTCAGAGCCACTGGCAAAGAAAATAAGGACTCAGAAATGCATGGATATAACTGCACTGTAATCAAGAAAAGTTGGCTTTATTTGGACGGTG
Organism: Protopterus annectens; assembly: GCF_019279795.1. Taxonomy (NCBI): domain Eukaryota; kingdom Metazoa; phylum Chordata; order Ceratodontiformes; family Protopteridae; genus Protopterus; species Protopterus annectens. Next base: position 739,591,711 of record NC_056730.1, on the reverse strand, counting down.
CAATGGTGCAGCGGTACCATTGTCACCTCACAGCAAGAGGTTCTCCAGTTCAATTCTTGGCTGGGGTGCCTTCTGTGCAGAGTCTGCATGTCCTCCCTGCGTTCATGTGGGTTTTCTCTGGGTGATCTGGTTTCCTCCCATGTTACAAAGACATGCATCTGGAGCATTTCTCCCCAGGCCACTGCTGAAAATTGGCTTTGTTCCAAGTTGGACTTTCTCGGTAAACAAATGTTAAATAAATAAAATAAATAAATTTCCCAATGATAATATTTTGTGCCCAATCAATCCAGAAAGGACATCTCAATGTTGTGTAATATTATGAGACAATTTCAAGACTTTTCAGGGCATAAAATTAATGAAGACAAAACAAAGGCTATTGCTGTAAATAGTGTACCCTAAATGAATTAGTTCAGCAATACTGATATTTATGGGGACATGATAAGATGAAGTATTTAGGAGTATGGATTAAAAGTCTTCTGTTATGGTAGCTAAGGATATGTGGGAAGAGACAAAACAAAAGATAATACAACAACTGTGAAACTGGAAGCTCTTGTTTATGGATAGTGAGATACAAGCATTGAGAATGTTTTTAGTCCCTTTAGTTTTATATACAGGTCAGGCACATTTTTATCAACCAGAGGTAAAGTTGTGGACAGTAACTAATAAAGTGTTGAAGGAATTTATTTGGGGGCAAGAGTTAAGTGAGATAAACTGATCCTTGCAATAAAACTAGGTGGTTTAGAATGACCTAATTTCAAGGGGTACTTTAGAGCTACACAGCTGAGGCTCATATACATAACACAAGCAGAAAGTTATAATTCAAAATAGAAAGGGATGACTATGATGAAGTGGGGGGGGGGTTCAAGAAATAAAGTGAGAGTGGCCTTTTGGATGCAGATTCTTAAGGAGGATAGTAACAACCATTCCTAAAGTAGCAGAAAGTATTCTAAAGTAATCCAACATGACAATGGAGAAAGGAGAATTTGCTAATAGGGATGACTGCGACTAGGAGTACAGAACATAGGCAAGAGGATGTTGGAATTTACTGGAGAACACTGGCAAAGGAACCAAGGTACTGGCAGCAAATAACTAGAGAGAGAAAGGTAACAGAATGGGTTGAGGCCAAATTGATATTTGGATTGCAGGTTAGAAACTGCCTTCCTACCAGGGATTGAAATCAGAGTATAGACAAAGAGATAGGGGAAATCAAGGTAGAGTTTTTGTTGAATCTATAAAAGAATCTGGTGTTAAAAAGGACAATTAGTAGTCATATAAAATATTGCATGATGACTTTAAAAATCAGTTGGAGTAGGTTAGGATAGGTTGGGAAGAGAGACTGGAAAAGCAATTTAAAAGGCAACAAAAGGACTACATATGCATGGCTCCCAAGTATGCAACAAAGTCCAAAAGGTTTCATATCTTTGCTTGGAAGTATTTGCATAGGTATTTTTACACCCCAAGCAGATTTCAAAGAATTTTTCCTCAGGTAGATAGGAAATATTGGAGGTGTGATGAGGAACAAAAGAGGTAACTTGGAAATATGTTTTGGGACTGTAATGAGTTGACAGGTTATAAAAATTCTCTACAGAGTAATCTGTCAGAAATACTGGATGAGAAAAAGTTGCAACTAAGGAAATTATTATTTTGAGCTGGTCACCATAGTCAGGTCTTATTAAGTTTAATTCTGCTGGCTGTCAAAAAAACAAAAAACAACAATTACTAGAAAATGGAAATGAAAGCCTAAACGAACTGTATCTGAAATACTGAATATTATAAAAGAGATTGAAGAACGGGAAGATGGATCTTTAGAAAGGAAAGAAGTGAATTACATAGAAATAAAGGAAATTGTAGGAACAATGCATAATGAATAATGCTGAGGAGGAGGAGTGAGATTTAAGGGAAGGCAGGAATTCAGCAATTTAGGTAATATTTGACTGATGATAGTTACAAAGAAAAAGAGATGTGCTAACATATGCAAATAGAAAAACATTAATATGGTTTTGTTTTCTTTTCTGTTAATGTATGTTTGCCTGTGTTTTGTGTCTTAAGTAATAATTTAAGAAAGGTGTTAAAACAATGTTTTCACCGCCCCCCCTAAAAAATAGGATTTTAGACCAGTTTTAGTACTTATGCTCTATTACTAACATTTCTGAAAAGCTAATGTAGAAACAATTTATAGAACCTAGCAACTATAGACTCCTAACCGATGCCCAGCATAAACATAGATTGGGCTTCATTACCTGTATTACCATCTACAAAGTCACAAATACTATTTAAAACACTATGGACAATGCTTTGTTTACTTCAGTGTTGTGTACAGATATAACTCAGGCATTTGATTCTAATGATCATATTCTCCTTCTTAATAACCTGGCATAGTTGTCTGCTTTCAAAGTTATAAAAGTAAAATGACCTTTCATGTTATTATTGGAAGCACTGACGGTCACTTATTGTGAAACCAGTTAATGAAAATTGTGAAGTGTGTCCAATAGTTATACCGCTTTTCTCTGTGAATAGATAAATACTTAATACCTACATGATGTAAGCACCTTGGTGAAAATCCATGTCTTCTGTTAATGGGTTTCCACTGCGTTACAGTATGTCAACAGACTGATGTATTCTTTTTTTTTCTGAAGCCTGGTGCATCAGTCTTAATGCCTTGAAACATTTGTTTGTGAGACCCCTTGAGAGCACTCAGCTTCCACCTCATGCATTTTTAGTCCATGCACTCTGTCTCATTTTCAAACCCATCTAAACTGCTTCGTCTAGTAGTAAATGTTGCACTTCTGCCAAAACTGACATGCTATTGTGCCAGTTTTTATCTCTAGGGCAAGGGAGGAAATGGGAAGTCCTTTTTACCATTCCTTACAAAAGCAAATGCAAAGTGCATCGCATCTAATTTCACCTTCACAAAACCTTTTGTTCTGAGTGCATTTAATCCCAGAACATGACTCCATAGTAGAATAGCATGCACTGACTGCTGGTTTTCCTGATGTCAGCTTTTGTAGATTAATACAACAACAATCTCTGCAGCTAACTGCACAGCTGTTTACCTCCTCTCTCTGGCCATTCCACAATTTTTAGTTTTTTCCTTGAAGTGTCAAGAACCTTTCAATTTTGCTTAAAATTTGGTCAACCATAATGCAGTTTCCTTGTACTTTTTTCATCTGCTCAGCACCATAAATTAAATGAACTTGACAATTAGTTGCTAAGCTGGAGTGAGTGATTTTAATGTGCTTACACCTGTTTCTTTCTGAATAAAAGAATCAAGATGAATACTTGACTGAAGGCAGTTCAGCTATCGCATTTTGCTGAGGTATTCTTAATAAGGGGGCATGGTGCCAGCTGTATTCGTTGACAGCAATTGGGGGGAAGCCAGGTTAATGTCAGGAGGAATAAGTGAAAGGAGGTAAAGGATTTGGCTAAAAAATACTAGTTTGCCTCAGTTCTTACTAATGAAAATTAAAGCTATCATTCTGGAAGGAGAAATAGTATGCTAATGGGGAAAGGTGGGCTGATGAACCAAAATACAGAGACAGGGACAGAGAAGATCTGAGCCAGTTATGACAGGACAAGGTACGGGAGTTGGATGCATGCCTGCTGAGAAACATCAGCAACTTAGCAAGGTTGCTGATATACATATTGACTAACATCCACAAAGGGTCACTAACAAATGGGAAAATGCTGCAGGATTAAAAGATGACCATTGTGATGCCCATATAGAATGAATAAGCTTGTTTATTCCTGGGATTACAAACTTATTAATCTTTCCTTGACAGCATCAGATATGATAGAAAGAAAACATCAGGGAAAAGCAGGTGATATTCATGGAGGATAGCTGGTTCTAGGACACTGACTATCATGGGTTTACAGCCAAATGATCCTCATTACTTGGATCTGTGGTTGGGTGATGATAGTGAATATGTACAAATTACTTCTAGCTGATATCATACACACTGACGTCAGCAACACGTTCAATGCTCTCCCATATAGAAGACTTTCAAACAAACTGGAGTAGGGTTTTTTTTCAAAGGGACAGATGGTAACCCTAAACTGGAGTGGAAGGAAGTGGGAGGTGCTTTTCCTTTGTGAGTAAAAGTAAGGGTGAAGGGAAGACGCTAAAGGGCGGTGGTCAAGTTTACCCTATCTCAGAATCTTACAAACAGTACATGTTCAGTGAGGTACCACATGTGTTCATACATAGCATATCAAAAAACAAGAATCAGGTTCAACCTAATAACTGATGACATCAAGGTAGGAGAATGAAATGGGTGGCAGTCTAAGAAGTAGTGCAGAGATAAAACCAATTGTCGACAAAATGGTGGTTAAACTTTAACTCGAATCAGTGTAATCCACACCACCAAGTTAAAACAATCCATGGGCATACTCTACATTAGATGAGGGAAGAGACAGACCAGGAGAGTGACTTGAGGCAGTGCTACCTGCCAGAATGAAACACCAAGTAAATGAAGTTGTGGAAACCATACAAGGAAAGGGAGATTACAGTACTAGTGACAGTACAGAGAAAGTCAATAAGAGCAGTGAGTGAAATAAATTGCTTGTACTATGAATAAAGGCCTGTGGTTAGGACTTGACAACAAAGGAACAGTGAAGAATAGCAAGGATATGGTCTTTTTCCAAATCTTCTTGGATAAATATGAGGACAGACAGCCGAAAAGGAATGATAAGAGCAGTAAGGCAATTGGCCATCTGAAGACTGAATGACCAACTTAAGTGTGGAAGTAAGGAATAACTGTTCTACCTGGATGGGTAGTACGCAGTGGGGCTATGGCTATGTTTAAGAAAGCCTGGGAGGGTAGAAGGAGTAACAGGAAGATGCAGCAGAGAGAAATGGCTGCACAGTATTTGCTACATGACACAAAAAAGGAATGTGTGAGGTCGCCACATGCCATAGAAGTGAAACTTCTATAAGGAAGTACAACGTAAAGCAAATCGAATTATAAATGAACAGTTAGACTCTGGTAGCTAGAACAATTTAATTAAATGTAAGTAAAACTGATATACAACTGGTTGAAATGTATAATACGCACAATATGATGTGCAAAATATTATACAGAATATGATACATAAATGCAAGTGAATATTTTGTTGCTTTAGAATACTGTCATTAGCCGCAAAATATCACCACAGCTTAAGAAGAAAAGTGAACGTAGGCACAGAATTAATACAAATGAGGATTTTAAATACTGAATACAGTACAGTACAAGCAAATACACTTATAAGCCTCAATTTTTTATGAAACTGTTTGAAGTATTAAGTATGTACTGTCATCCTCCTAAATGGATGCTTGCATGAACCCAAGAATTCTTTCACTAACCAGATTCAGAGCTCTGATCACTTTGTGTTTATGTGTGTTTGAGTTTAAGTGCGCGTGTGTGTGTGTGTGTGTGTGTGTGTGTGTGTGTGTGTGTGTGTGTGTGTGTGTGTGAGACTACCTTTCTATGGGGCGAACTTGCACCACCGTACCTGGCACTGTGGGTGCAGTCTGACTTCCTTTTCTGTTTCACTCCGAACTCACACTACCATGCCTTAATAAGTTTCACTTCAATAAACTGGACAGTTAAGAAGTTGTCTTCTCTGGCTAAAAACTATATGTAGGCATGTATGCCCCACAGCATCACTTGATGCCAAATGCAGGTGGACATATTTCAAAAAAAAAAAAAAAAAAAACTGTAAGGAAGTCTGCAGTAAATCAACCAATGACAACAAAAAACTGTGAAAAAGCAACAGAGAAAACTTGTGTTTTATATTTAGTTTGGTGGTTTCGTCCTCACCTATTATACTTTATCAGAACTGAGTAAAAATAAGTAATCAACTACTATATATACAAACTCTAAATCACATGACCAATAAAACAATAACAAGGAAGTACCTGAATAACACTAGCACACACCCTAACTGGGACTTAACCATTTTCCTATGTTACTCCAGCAGAGAAGTAACTGACTTGCACTGGCATACAGCCCTTCTCTTGTATTACTCCAGCAAGGAAGCACCTGAGTTGCACTGGCACACATCCCTTCTCCCACGTTACTCCAGCAAGGAAGTAACTCTGACTAGCACAGGCACAGAGACCTTTTCCTATGTTACTCCACCAGAGAAGTAACTGACTATGACTGGCACACATCCCTTCTCTTATGTTACTCCAACAAGGAAGTACTTGACTAGTACTGATACATACCTCATCTCCTGTGTTTCTAAAGTAACTAACTATGACTGGCACACAGCCCTCCTCTTATGTTACTCCACTGGAGAAGTAATGAAATAACACTGGTACACAGTCCTTTTCTTATGTTACTTCAGCAATGAAGTACCTGAATAATGGTGGCATACAGCCCTTCTCCTATGTTACTCCAGCAGAGAACTAACTGACCAACACTGGCACATGCTAACTGCACCACCTCCAGCCCTCTTACCTAAGCACTGTCCAGAGCTTGTTGTTTGTTTGTTGGATTGAGTCACTTATGTGGGATGCTGTTTGACTTTCATATATCTGTATATAGCATACCTGGGTAAATCTAACAGCACTGAGAAATACTATTCATATTTATTAGTAATACTGTGTGTGTTAACACAGACTGCTCATAATGTCTTCTGACACAGGCTAGTGCTACGTTTTTTCCTGCTCAGATGCTACAGCATCAAGTGCAGTTTCAGACATTGTATAACCACCTCCCACCAAAAAAAACTTAATGTTACAGTCCTATCTTTTCAGTGTTCTCAGATGTAACTAACTACACCATAAATTAATATTTTTGTAATAACACATGCACTTATATGCCCAGATATAGGTATATTTGTGAATTTAATAAAGATAATTCTCAGACAGTTAGGATTTGTTTTATAAGTTAAGAAAATTTTATATGTTTAACATGAAATGGTTAATTAAGGATACATTTGTTTCACAGCTATCCTAACTGCAACATCCACATTATCTTTATGGTCTTCACATGATACTCTAAGATATACTATTCATAGTCACAGACATATTGCTATCCCTCATCAGTCACACTGATGTCCCTGCATTCCTAACTCTATCCCTCTGAATTATTATTGTGAGATAAATGCAGGAAAAGTTGGACAATGATATGACTTAAAGTGACACTATATTACCTACCAATGATATAATACAATAACACTTGTCTGAGTGCAGTGCATTATTTACTTTATATGATCAGATGGGTAATGGAGACTATGACAAGCTGTGGCTATCATAGTTAGAGTACAGAAGACATTGAAGTGAGATGAGGTGATACCTTTAATGCATGATTTCACTACTTTTGACTGCTGGACCCTTCTGAAATACTTAATTCAGTGTCAGTGGGGCAACAGGTAGCACGTTTGCTTTTGATGCATAAGGCTGTGGGTTCTATTCCCACACCAGATAAGTTGCTGACAGTACAAAGAGAAGGGGTGCCCTCATGAGTGTGCCATCCATCGATAAGCTGTTGAACTGAAGTCCTATCTGCTTGAGTTGGTGGCAGATCAGTTGGATGTAAAAGATCCTACGGCACCTATCAAAAAGAATAGGGGAAGTTCTGCAATGCCATGGCCAAATTTCCCCACATAGTATGCACACCACCTTGGGTCTCCCCTGAAAAGGAGTTACTTACTAGTCTGATGAAGTCTTGTCATTGTCTGAGACAAAAGCGCAAAGAATAAATTTTCTGCAACGAGTCCTTCCTGCTGTGTGGCTTTTTCTGTTATTCAAGTGTTTGTGGATTTTTATCCTAGTGGAACTAACTTGGCCAAAAAAGGGATGATAAAATATGAAGACTTTTAGCGAGGCAGCAGTAACTGTCTGCAAAGCAATGCTTTATTATTAAGTTCATTTTCTCTATAATTTCTTCCCAAATGCTATGCTGTTATATACATGTAGCACAGTGGTTATAGTTTCATAGCATAAATGTATACTGCTGTACTATAAATTTTCATTGAAATTCAGTACTGCCATGCAATAATGTTCCAGTACTGTGTTATTTTGTAAGTTTTATGCAAAATGTAAGATGGTAATAGGGCATAACTAAGGTATACTGCCAGTATTGTGCAAGATGAGCATACACACGCCAATACATGCTATTAGAAAACTGGATTATAACCAAAGGGGCGTCAAAACCATACTTTCTGCATTACAACTTATGTGATCAGATGCAGAGAATGGTAGTATGTGAAACTTCTTCAAGTAAAAATAATATATTAACCCTAAAACTCAAATTTCCAAGCCTGTAGCTCTTTGAGTTTTAAGCAGAGTGAACTCAGTGAAGGATACTATTTAGAAAAAATACATTAAAGAAGGCAAACTGTTCAACTTATCAGCCCAAAAACATACCTTGCAAGTAGCATATATCTGGCTTGTATAACTTCAATTTCTGCAACATGTTCAGTACTGTACATCTCATTATGGTGTCTGCATTTTTATTTTCCCTTTATATATTACAGTGAGTAAAAAAATGTTAACAAAGCCCATTGCCTCAAATGTGACCTACTGGGAAATCTGAGTCAAACTATTTTAAAATGTCCCAATACAGGACCTACTTAAAAGGTAGTGCAAATTCAGTGTTAGACTATGAGTCAAGGGGTGTGCAGTGCAGCTGACTTTGACCACATTTCAAAACAGTACGCAATGAATCTCTTTTTCTGTGGATTTACTGTAATCATATTTAGGATTTGTGGTTTTCCGTGATGTGTGCATATATTCTCTGATATTCTGTTCTTCATTTAACTATGAGTTGGATGAATAAAGTAAAACCATTGTAAGGTACATTCAGTTAACTTTGAGATTACACCTTCCATAAACAAATTGTTCTTAATTTCCTGGGAAGTTAGCATTTCAGAAACCTAGAGAAATATTTTGCTCTTCTTCCCTTATTTTCTAAGATAATCCGGATTGTGAATGTTACTAGATCAGTTTCTTACATTGTCTTCTTCTCATTCTAATGTCTAAAAGCTTGACAGCTTCCAAAAACTCCAAAGATTGCATGACAGTTTTGGTTTACTGTCATAAACATGCAATTATCATTCAAGCAGCATGAAGGAAAAACAGGACTACCTGTGCAAACTTCCCCACACAACTGAGTAGCCCTGTGTAGTTGATAGCTGAAGGGAGTCTTGTTACTGGCCTTGGATGTGCAGTAATAGGATTTGTTAGTCACAATGATGTGATCTGGTCTGAAAATCCAAAAAGTCTAATGCATCAACCATAGCTCTCTGAATTATGTATTGTTTCACCCGTGTACAGTATTTCATTGGTGTTTTTTTTTTTTGAGTACTTTCTGCTTAAATTTTCTGTTTGAAATTGTTCTAAGTTTGACCTCTGGAATTTTCTGTTTGCATCAACACATACACAGCTATTTGGCAAACTATGTAAATTAAATTATATTACTTCAACAGCTTTAAATGCTGACTTCAGAAATACTATATGGGAGGTACATGAAACGATACATATGTATTATGGAAGGTGTGGGGCCTCGGTAGGACAAAACACAGATAATTAATGTGTGCAATTCACAAGGAAAGAAATGGGTGGGGGGGAACAGATGAAAAAGACATTGTCAGAGACAGCGTCTTCATTTTGTTAGATCACCTGAAACATTAGAGATGGAGACCAAGTTAAAAAAGGTGGCAAGTCAAAAAGCATGCATAGTCTAGAGAGGTGTCAAAATGTATGCCAAGATGTAAACAATAAAGAAATAAAAGAAAGCCAAAAAGTCAAGAGTGAATGAACTAACCCAAGAGATAGTAACAGGCACTTCTGCAGATATTGCAGGAGACTGTTTCCATATAGATGGCTCTACCCAGCTAAGGGAAAAACGTGCAAAGATTAAAAAGTCAAACCACTCTCCAGGACTGTAAAAAGTCTAGTATAACTGACAATACATAACAGAAATATAACAGAAGAAATTCAAAAATGGGCAGTACAGAAGGTATACATACGCTGTCAGGGGAAAGTTAGAATGGGACAGTAAACAATAACATGTGTATTTGTATACCATACCAAGAGTGAAAATAACATAAAACCAGAAGTAACTATAAGGACAGCAAACAGTGAAATTTGTATGTTAGCAGAGTGTGGCACTTCTGTAAACATACTAACAGGTGACATTTAAAAATGGTAAGTCCACACCAAAAGTTGTACAAAGTAAGTGTCAGTATATATGAAAACAATTCAGTAGTGTTTTTATTAAAAGAGGGCTGTTTAGAGACCAAAGCAAAGACACACAAGTAGTTAAAAAGTCAATTTTCACTGTAGTAGAGAATACTGGTTGTGGTCTTTTGAGATATACTAAAGCAAGATCACTGAACGGAGAGATTAAGATACTGAATAACATAAGGAGTGATGCAAACACAGGTAACAGACTTGATAACCTGTCTATGGACATAAGAAAATTGAAGAACTACAAATGTAATAGCAACATAGACCAAAACACATTTCTTGCACTACAGACTTATAGAATTCACATCCATCTACGAAACCAAGAGGAAGCAGAGCTGGAAAATTATACAAAATGGATATAACTGCAAAGGTGACAGGGCCTACATCTTGTATTTCACCAATACATACATCCTCACAATCCAAAAGGTCAGAATAAGTTCAGATATGTACTGAAACATAAGTGGCAAATACAGCAGTACAAGAGAGCGAGAATTCAGTGGAGCAAAATATTTAGTAAACTGGACTTAGTCAAAGTAAATTTTATTGTCATTTAGAACTACACACGTGTAACCTCAAAAAAATTTTGTGCATCGACTCAATTTTTGAGATTACAAAGGAAAGTGACACAACACATACAAGTAGAGGAGTAAACATAACTAACAAATACAACACTACTCCCAATACATGCAAGAAAGAGAAGAGGCATTTACCAACACTCATATACGAAAAGAATAGCCTCCCCTGAATTAAATTAACTACCCTATTTAAAGTAATACAAAACACTCTACAGATTGAGTAATGCCATTTTTTTGTCTAATATTGCACTTGAGTGTGTTAAATAATACTGACTATGGATATAATAAATAAATATTGCAGTTACTTGGAATATATGGAAGTATATATTGCACAAATAAAAATTGACATTGTGCCCAGACCCCTGGGAGTAGTGCCCGAGTTCAGAAGTCTAATCACTGTAGGGTAGAAACTGTTATTGAATCTTGTAGTCCTGCATTGGATGCTGTGATATCTCCTGTCCAATGCCAGGTGCTTAACCAGTCCATGAGCAGAATGCATGGTATCTTGTATTGTTTTGGTGGTCTTTTGGATGCCTCTTGCAGATTAAAGTTGTCATATCGATGGGAGACTGGAACCTGTTAACTTCTCTCCAACCCTCACCACTCTTAGTAAAGCTTTCCTTTCTGTAACTGTGCAGCTTCCAAACCACACTTTGAAGATGCAGGTAAGGATGCTCCCTATTGCACCTCTACAGAAGGTGGAGAGAATATGAGGAGAAAAGCTTAGCTTTTTTCAGCCTTCTTAAAAAGTGGAGACATTGGTGCACTTTATTTAACCAGTTGGCTGGTGTTTCATGACCACAAGAGATCCTCTGATATGTGCATACCCAGGAGTTTCATACTTTGAGCCTTCTCTACACTCTCACCTGATATGTGCATACCCAGGAGTTTCATACTTTGAGCCTTCTCTACACTCTCACCTGATATGTGCATACCCAGGAGTTACATACTTTGAGCCTTCTCTACACTCTCACCTGATATGTGCATACCCAGGAGTTTCATACTTTGAGCCTTCTCTACACTCTCACCTGATATGTGCATACCCAGGAGTTACATACTTTGAGCCTTCTCTACACTCTCACCTGATATGTGCATACCCAGGAGTTTCATACTTTGAGCCTTCTCTACACTCTCACCTGATATGTGCATACCCAGGAGTTTCATACTTTGAGCCTTCTCTACACTCTCACCTGATATGTGCATACCCAGGAGTTACATACTTTGAGCCTTCTCTACACTCTCACCTGATATGTGCATACCCAGGAGTTTCATACTTTGAGCCTTCTCTACACTCTCACCATTGTTCTTGAACAATGGGTGGTTTGTTCTCCTTTTTCCGAAGTCGATGATAATGTATTTGGTCTTGCTTACATACAGGTCAAGGTTATTCCCCTTGCTCAAATTGATCAAAGATTCCACCTCCTCTCTGTATGCCTTTTCATTCTTCTTTGTGATGAACCCCACAACTGTGGTGTCATCAGCAAACTAGATGATGTGGTTGGACTTGTGCTTAGCATAGCAGTTGTGGGTCAGGATGGTGAATAACAGTGGGCTAAGAACAAATCTCTGTACAAATCTGGTGTTAATCATGATGCACTTTGATGTGTTCTTACCCGAACACACCCTTTGTGGTCTGTCAATCGGGAAGTCCAGGATGCAGTTACAGACATGTTTAATGATTCTTAAATGTGCCAGTTTTCCTATCAGCTGCCATATTAAATGCAGAGATGATGTTTAAGAATAGCATCCTCACATAGCTGTCTTTGCCCACTAAATGCTCAAGGGAGATGTGTACTGCTACAGATATGGCATCAGCTGTGGATCAGTTAGCTCTGTACGCAAACTGCAGAGGGTCAAAATCAGGAGGCAGGCATGATGAAAAATTCTTTTTGATCATCCCCTCAAAACATTTCACAACAGTGGATGTCAGAGAGACTGGGCTGTAGTCATTAGGGCTGGGCGGAGTGGTTTTCTTAGGTAGTGGGATGATGTTAGTTTGCTTGTAGCATGAGGGTACTTCCACTATGGCAAGAGAGGTATTAAATATTTCCTTGAGCACTGTTCATAGTTGACCAGCACAGCCTTTAACACCTTGCCCAGTATGTTGTCTGGGCCAGCAGCTTTACTGGGGTTCACTCTCCTTAGCTCTCTACTTACCTCCTCTGTGCTGAGGCTGAGTACTGCATCCTTCTCATCAGTGGGTAGCTTTAGTGCCAACCTGTTGTTTCTTTCCTCAAATATACCAAAGAAGATGTTCAAACTGTCCATGAATTTGATGCTGTGCTCACACTGTGATGACTTGATTTGGTAGTCAGTGCTCTCCTGTATGCCTTTCCTTAGTTTCCTTGCATTCTTTACATCTTCACAGTGGCACTCTTCTGCCATACTCCCTCTTAGCCTCCTTTGTACCCCTCCTCAGATTACCTCTTGCTACACTTAGGGCTGCTTTGTCCTTAGCCCTGTAAGCTGCGTTTCTCTCCTTCAGAAGCTTATATACCTTAGGGTGAGCCATGGCTTTTGGTTAACTCTAATAGTGTTACTCGTATTTGTTACCTCATCAGTGCAGTTTGAAATGTATGCCATCACTACCTCGGTGTATTCATCAATGTGCAGATGCTGATTCACTGTGGCTGCCTCCTTGAACATATCCCAGATGGTTCTTTCAAAGCAGTCTTGGAGGACCTCCACAGCCCCCTCAGGCAATACCCTGATTTATTTCTTCATGGGTTTCTCTCTAACCAGTGTAGGCTTGTAAGCTGATGATAGCAAGATGGTATAATGGTCAGAGTTTCTCATTTGTGAAAGTTGCACTGCCTTATAAGCTTTCTTTAAGTTTATGTACACCTTGTCCAGGATATTATCACCCCTTGTAGGAATGTCCACATACTGGTGGTAATGAGGGAGTACTTCTTTCAGATCTGCTTTATTAAAGCCACCAGCTGCCACATGTGCAAAATCAAGATATTTGCTCTGCAGCTCACCCATGTGATTGCATAGTTTATTTAGAGCCTTTGTGATATCAGCACTAGGGAATATACACCACTGTTACACTGACCCCATTCAGCTCCCTGGGCATGTAAAATGGTCTACATTTAATGGACAAAAACTCTAGGTTTTAGAGTAAATTTAACATAAGCTAACATAAGCTAAAGCATAAGTAAATTTAACATAAGCTAACAGCAACTTAAATAACACCCAAGCGATGGGTGCATTATAGAATTTCAAAACATATAAGGCTGATGATGTACACTAAACTGATGTCTGTTGTGAGGTCTGCATCAGAAATATGCCGACACAGCAGGTTATCCAAGGTATAAAGTTTCCACAGTGATGACGCAACTGTTTTAGGGAGAAAGAAAGAACATGATGCTTCACTAAGAAAAATACTTAGCCTGGGTAAACTCGATAAATTTGTGAATTTGACAAAATGTGCTTGAGTTCTATGGTTTTATTTTTTCATCAAGGGAATGTTACCTTACATAAATAAAGTGGTAGCAAAATAAGACATCCGCACAGATCATGCCTGGGAAGTACCAGGTGTAGCAAAGTTCAACCCAAGAACTATAAACGACTTAACTACCATTATAACATCACTGATGGAATTAACAAAAATGGTAAGCCATTTCATGGTGGTTAGCTGACACCAAAAAGATCTAGAACAGTTAAAGTGAAGTTTGGGACAAGAGAGTGATTTCAAACAACAGTTTTCAACCCTTGCATTTCCAAAATGAGGAACAGTACCTCTCTTAATGTGGAACAAATGGGCAAAATGTGGAAGACTTACTAACAACTTGCTAACAACTTCAGCTAGTAAGCACATAGGATGGCTAAAATGTGATTTTTTACTTATATAACAGCTCTTTTAATGAATTAATATGACTCATTTCTATTTAGCATGAATATCAGCTAAAAATTGTTAACACCGAAAATATGATGGACTCTTTAAATGTGGAACATGAGTTTTTAAAACCTCAAATGAAAAACACATTTCATAATGATAAGGTATACTTGAGAGGTTTCAGACTGTGACCAACAGTATGAGGTACTGCTCAAACTAGATGCCTGTTCAATAGGGCTGGGACAAAGGTAACAGCCTGTGCTAGCAGACCATTATCAGAGATAGAGAAAAGATATTCCAAAAAATAAAAAGAATTAAGCACTTGCAAGAGTATGACCTATGAGCATTCCATTTGACTTTTTGACAAAGAATTTACACTAATTGCTGCTCCGTGGCTACTAGAAGAGATATTTAACAATGTTAAATCAACATTTCTAGTTTAGAGAGAATGATGATCCCTGAGATTACACCCCTGTCAATTAAAAAAGCAGTATAAATGAGAAAAGGAAAACATTGCTGACTACATATCAAGACATCCAGTTACTGCCATAACAGAGAATGGAGACAAAAATGACAAAATGGCAGAGACGCGAGTGAAAATGATAGCTGAATATGTTGTGTCTTTCGGCTTTTCCCGGTTAGGGGTCGCCACAGCGGAACTCCGGTCCGCTAATGCTAATGATTGGTAGTTGATTTTACATGCCATGTTACTAGCCCTGACGCACAACCTTCAACGAAGGTACACCCATTCACACATGTCTCCACGCAGAAGACGCTCTAGCTGAGAATAGAACCGGACAGCGTCTTACTGTGAGGCGACAATGCTACCGCAGCACCACCACCGCGGAACTAAAATGATAGCTGAATATGCACTCCAAAAGCTGTGAGCCTGAAAGAAATAAAAGAATCAAAGGAATTCTGCTTGACTGATGCTTAACATAAGAAAATAAAGATGACTTAGATGGTAGGATAACAACAATATATCTAGAAAGGTAAAGTGAGCTATTCTGGGCAAACAGTAAATACTTACTAATAGTGTCAAGCCTCATAATTCCAAAAGCTACGCAGAAGAGGTGTACAGAGCTGCTCTCAGCAAAAGATATAGCAAGAACTACAAAAATGGTTACAGACAATATGTGGTTCCCAAACATGTATGACTTTCAGAGAAAAGCTTAAAAATATTGTTTACTGTCCCAGACTATTTACCAGCAAAACAACATTCCTGTCCAGAGTATTAAATCATCAAAAGCACCATGGATGAAATTAATTTCATATTTAAGTTTATAATAGAGGTCATTTGCACAAATTGAAATGTAAGAATTCCACATTCCAAGTTGTGCAGTCAATAGCAACCACATTAGTCAGTAAAGTAATCTCATACATTGGGCAGATTTTAAACATATTTTCAATGCTAGCCACTATAAAAATGTGATAATGGGCTTTCCTCTAACATCTTACAGTTCAAACAGTTCTGTCTCTCTCTCTCTCTCTCTCTAACACACACACACACACACACATACAAAATTGCAGACACGTGCACACACACACATGCACATGAACATAAAAGGAGGATGCCATTATGATCATGCAAATGACATGATGGAGAGATTCATGGCTAATATTAGGAAAGCCATAAGTTTTTAATTACTTATCCTGTGTTACTCCCACTAGGCTTGTAGCCTCCTTTCAGTGGGGATTTGAGGTAGTATTTATACGACTAGGGGAAATTTGGCAAGGCCATCAGGGAAATTCCCCTACTCTTTTTGATAGGTGCCATGGGATCTTTTTACAACCACCTGAGTTACCATCATTGGCTTTGGTTTACTGTCTCATCTGAAGGATGACACATTCAGGAGTACAGCACCCCTCGTTATGCTGCACTACAGTGTCAGCAATTAATCTACCTGGTGTGGAAATAGAACCTACAACCTTTTGCATGAAAGGTGAATGTGCTACCTATAGTGCCACAGACACTGCAATGTGTATCAAAATATCATGGAAGCAGTGGCTACATAGCACTTTGAATGGCATGGAAGCTCCACATATCCACTGCACAGGCAACACCAAACAACTTGATGTCTGGACATGAATTTGTAAAAAAAAAAAAAAAAAAAAATGTATATTATTGGTTGAGTTAAGTAACATGACTGATTTGAATATAAATAGCAGAGTGTAAAATGAAGAGACAGAAGCCATGGCAAACTGTCCTAATAAAGCAAAGAAGGAAAAACAGACATTCACCTTTATAAAATCTTCAGACTTACTTTATGCTAGTAATTAAATAAATCAGCATATCAGTAGGCATTTCTAAGCAAGACACTGAGGGGCATTTATGAAGGTGCCACAACATGTGCACCTCTGCGCACATACTATGGAATAAATTTTGTATTCAGCAACCAACCTAACTCAGTACTGCATGGTGCTCCATCACAAAGACGTGCAGCACTGTCTGGGGCTGGCCCCACAGACAGCTTGCATGTTAATGTGGAAATCCATGGAAGAGACTTATGCTAATTAGCCATGTCCTCTCTCTCCCCATGATCTGCCACCAGGAAGGCATGTACACATCAAGCAATTCAACAAATTATTTGGCAGTGTAGCTTAGCAAGGCTAACTACATCACACTGTGGTAACAAACATGGTGTTTAACTACTTAAAATGATTGTGGTACAGGGATCGAGGGTGGGTGTGCCACTAGATACCAGGGATACATTTGACTTAAGTTCCTTAATGGCACTGGCAACAGTATGGGGATCAGGGGATGGGGAAGTCAGTAGACACTAGGGATTATTCATCCATTATGTGCCTTAATGTCACCAACATCAAGAAGGAGACTGGGGGAGGGAGCACATATTACATGATTGTGGGTGGAGAGGGACACTAGCTACCAGAAAGTGCCATAACTACTCAAAGTATTATAGTGATCAGGGCTGGAGGACACACTAGTTATCAGGTCAGTGCCATAACAGCATGTTAAGCATTATGGTGATCATGGGGGTGGGTGGACAAACTAGCCAACAGAGCATGAAACCTAATTGCCATAATGGAACTTCAGCTATTTGCAGGGATCTGGGGTTGGGGGGAACCACAGGAAGGCAGACAGCACAGGGACAGTGACTGCGGTGTGCATATGTGGGTGTGTTTGTGCTTTGTGTACTTATATGTGAGGGAGAGTGATTGGGGGGAATGCCACTGCCTACACAAGCAGCAGTTTACTACTGTGATGTAGGGTTGCCACCTTTTCACATGCCCAAAGTGGGACATTTTTGGTACAAACATCAGATTTTGCAGGCCAAGACATTCCCATGGCCAGTACAAAGGACAGAACTTTACTGTTTTGCATAAATAAAAGCTTATTCTTGTAGCATTTTAGTTGCTTATTCTGCTTCTTATAACATTTAGGTGTTTCAGATACAGAATACCTGTTTTATACAACTATTACATAAAATATAGGAAATAATTTTGCCCTAAAATCTCAGGGCATTTGCCATTTTTACAATTTTTTTGCAGGACACAACTGCCCAAAGAGGAACTGTCCCTCGCAAAGTGGGACAGGTGGTAACCCTACTGTGATGTGCAGATCAACAATGGTAGTAACTGCAATTCAGAGAATGCAAGTTAGCTGATAATGAGGTCTCACCTCATTGTGGATAACATGTCTCTGAATCACAGAATATTGGGTCATGGGAACAGGCCCATTACCTTTAATGAATTCCCTGGACTGTTCCTTTTTGAGGCTTTACTGTCTTTATTTTGTTGACTTTGTTCATTTCGCTCAGTAGTTATTATTTTACTGGACATAAATCTGATGTGACTGATTGTTGCTCAGATGTCTGAAATAACTATAACTAAGATGACAAGAAATTATATCAATTAGGATACCCTCCTATTTAAAAGATTACTGTCTGCATAGAAATAACTTGATGCTTTTCTGTTTTTAGGAGTTGTTTAAAATGTGTGGCAAAAGAAAGCTACTGCATTACTTAGTCTAAATTTAAAAGTTCAAAAAAGTATTAGCAAAGGAGGTGTTCAAAATGTTAAATGCATATTTAAGTGAAGGAGTTCAGAAAGTTCTAAGCACATGAGTTAAATAGCTATTTTAAACAATCTTAAATCATTATTCATTTTGAGGCTGTAAAGAAATTACTAAATTGCAGAGTAATGGCTGTGTAAAATTTGTAGAAGTAGTCTATTTCAAGCATGAGTGATGATTTCTAAAAGAAAAGAAAGGGGTGGTGTTATGTTGAAAACCAAATTGTTTCTTAAAAGTCTTGAAATATGAAGTCACTGTTTTATTTTACAGTTCAAAGCTCAGAAATAGTGATTCATCACTGATGAGGTGCAGCCCGTGCTATTCTAATGATTTCTTGATGGCTGTGTACTCAAATTCAGTTAATATTTGAAAGACTTGCTCTAATGTGATTGATCAGTTATGAAGGTGTGAGCCTCTGATTGGTCTAGTGTATCCAGTGTGTGGGATGTACCTGTAATAACCATGTGACCCGCACATAAGCGTCATTAGTATGCAATATTTTACTGGCTATTGATTGCAAATGTATTCTGTATCTAGAATTTAAAACCCCATTGAAAGGGTTAGTAATAAGATTGGCATTCTATTTTTTGATGTGTCTATTCTGGGATACCCTAGCTAATAATACCTATAAATGATGCATTTCTCCAAATAAATTAATACCCAGTGCTACTGCATACTCCTCTGAATTCTAATCTCTTATGGAGAAATGCATCAATGAGTCTGTTCTCATCTACAATAAGAATAATTGTAAATTCAGAAATAAGGCCACATTAACCACAAGGCTTCTTCAGTAACTTTAGAAAACTTACAAATGATAACCATTACTCTACCAAACTTTTTTTTCTCTGAAGTCTCCTATTCTGTCCCGAAAGTTATGTCTAATATCCGTGTAAGCAACAATCACCCAGTTTGTTTCAGCCAGCTTATATTCACACTATTAAAAACCAAAAATGCCATCTTCAGGGACCTGATAATCTTTTTATCTGTTTGGTATTAGGTGCCAAACACCACTTAGTCAGCCCCTTGTTAAACTTCTTCAGTTTAGATATCTCTGAGGATATGGCATCATTATACAAACATGACCCCACAACACACTCCAGAATTTGTCGGCCTTTTTGCTTCACTAGTACAACATGCAATGTTATGGAGGGGATAGTTTCTGACCAGATAAGCAGTGACATAGGTGACCTACAAATCATGGACACAAACCATTTTCTATTTGCAAACAGTAGGTTATGCTTATTCAATTACTTTGAAAGGGTCACTGAAACCCTGGATGATGTCCTGGAAGTCCATATTGCTTACCTTGATCTCTGTATGGCATTTGAAACTATCCCACATATTAGTGTTATAGATTAACTCTCCCAACTTATTACAAGCCTACTGTATATGTAACTGCTGGCTCTCTAACAGAAGCCATACTGATTACTCTGGAGTAATGACTCTACCCAGAAGAGTGTCACCAGTGGAGTTTGTCCTAATCCCCCCACTGTACTGAAGCAGATGTCAAGGTTGTGGCTAACTGAGCTTGCTGATGACTGCAAGCAAGTTGTCAAATCACCCCTCAGATACTCAAAAACGTCAGAATGCCCTGGAATGGACTAACATATGATGTGCCAGTCATGTGCTTACCTTAAATGCCAAGAAATATAGTTACCTTTGGGAAAGACTGTATCACTTCTTCTTATCAAACTGCTGGTACCCCTCTCAAAGCAGATACAGTTATCTGGACTTGGGTTCTTATGTGGCTAACAATCATGTGACTATCTCCTAACACTCCTACTGCAGCCACGCACAGGCACAGGCACACACACACACACACACACACACACACACACACACACACACACACACACACACAAAACCCACAGTCACCCAAGAACATGAGTATCTCTGCAGACATACACACACATATACACACACAGACACACACACACACACACACACACACACACACACACACACACACACACACACACACACACACACACACACACACTCACTCCTCACTACCTTACTATAGACACTTAACTTACCTTTTATGCAGTCTCCAACAGGGGACGTTAGCTTTTTAGCTGTGTTCATTAACACATCCAGCCTTGCTAATTTATGCAGCTGTCTACATAAATGCCTTGCTGCAACTATTTCCAGAGGGGAGCACATGATTAATTAGCATAGGCCGCTCTCCTGGAATGTCTGATTAGCATATAGTACAGCCATGGAGATGGCCTACTGCAGTGATCCTACAGATCATGCAGGGTCACTGCAGTGAACCTGTCTCTAAACGGGAAAGGGTTGCTGCCTGTAGAAACAGCCCATATTAGAGCTTACCACTGGTGGCAGCCCTTCCTGAATGCCAGCTTGAGTACTCAAATTGATCACTCCCCATAACAGTTCACATTCTGTACTGTATACAAGAGTGCATTTTTCATACTAATTCTATACAGATTATGTCCTACACCAGTATATACTGTGTACTATACACGCAAGTTGTGTAGAATAGAAGGATGTTTTCTTCCTTCTATGAATCCTGTCAAGAAATATTCCTCATACTAGTACATGTTGTGTACTATATAAAATAGACTTGATTACTCATTCTCTTACAAGTTGCATCCAAAACTTACTCTATGGACAGTCACCACTACCCACGGAGTTTTCACAGAAAAAGGAAGAAATGGAAGTACGTGATTAGGTCATTCTTCAATATCATACATGCAAATTAATATCTGACAGTACAGTAATGGTAAGTCACTAACACAATGCTTTACATAGCAGTGTTCTCAGATGTCTCATGAGGGAACTAGGAAGGAGGGTCTAACTTCCTGCTATCAAGGTCTGGCTGTATTTTCTCTATTAATAATACACTTTTTTCTGCAGTGTTAGTGTTTGAAGCAGTAGTTAGGTTTTTGGGCATGATCTTTTTATCAAAGTATTAATATAAAAGTTGTTCTACATGCCATATATTATTACTATAGAAGTAAATTTGGAAAAGGAAAACTACAGTGAAAGCAAGATGTTACTCTGCAGGTCTAGTGTAGTCAATATTGCAATGTGCGTGTGTGTGTGTGTGTGTGTGTGTGTGTGTGTCCACATGCATGTGCGATAATATGCAGTTGTGTAGTATTTCTTACTATATTGACAATTGGTATATTTACATCTGTGCCAGTCATTCATGTCGAGTGTTGGGAATGTTTGATAGCATGGTCTCTGCCAAGTTTTCATAAGTAGCACCACACTTTCAATTGCCACAGTCAGTAGACTGTCCTAACCTGTTGGGGCAAAGCTTACCACATCTCTCATTGTGATGGGCTGTATCTACCTTTGATTGACTTTTAGGAAACTGATGCATTTTGGAGAAATAGAAATGGTTGATGCTGCACTGATTTCAGTGAAATAGCCCGCTCATTGAGACATTAAAATATAATTACAACATACTGTATCACATCTCAGCAAGATATTTAATATTTGCAAAAATAATATTTCTGTAGGCTAAGTGCAAGATACTCATATTCCAAAAATAGTAAATACTTTACAAAAAACATAATGCAACAAGAACAATAGTACCAACAGTTACTACACCAGTCATAAGCAATAAAAACAAGCTGATAGGAATATAAAACAGACTTGAAAAGATAGACACAAAGATGTAGCACTCAGTAGCACTGAGAAAATATAAGCAGAAAACGATGCATCATGGTTACATTAACCATAAGAAAGTCAGAAGAATACAGGAAAATAGGGGATTTGAAGTATTTACAGATAGTAAAGGGAAAATAATGGGTAGAGGAAGTAATACATGGATGAGTGCAGATGCACTGCAGTACAGCAGTAAGCAATGGTGGTGCAGAATGAAACACAAGTACAAATGACAGAACAATACTGTATGATAGAACACATATGAATATGGTGTAAAACAAAAGGTGAGAATAATCTGGGGGAGGAAAGGGAGAAGAGTAGGTAGTAGGAAAAAAAGGTATTATATAATAAAGATGAAGGGTACATCAGCTACAGATAACAATCAGACCCAGGGTTCAGGATAAACAAGGGCTGGTGAATGTATATTACAGATAGGGCAAATCAAGTGAAAATTTGCAAACTGCATTTTGTTGTAGGTGTTGAATGAGTTTGAGTCAGAATAGGTTACAGTTTTGCATTTGTCTTAAATGAGTATGGCATGTCGTGTAACACATATAGTATAAAAAATCAACATTATGAAATGCAGTGCTGCAGAGCTACATTTTTATGCTTACCGAGTGCCATTGTTCAAAATAAATATTGTGGGGATTACCCTTATTGTTGTCATGTGCTACCCTGATGCCTACAGCATCTGGGATCTTCAGTGTAAATCTGTAACATCTAAATGACAAACAATGTCTATTCCTACAGAGACAGTCGTTACATGAATGTGGGTTTGTTTGAGTGATCCTTTCAAAGTCCATATTGTATATGCCATGCAAACAGCTATGATATGGATAAGAACATTTTTTCTGTAGATACGTATTGTGCAGTTTGGACAAAACAGTTTCTTTGTCACAATACTGTGCAATAATGAAACTGTGAATTGAACTATGAAACATTACATGAGGTAATATCCAAGGAGATACATTCTAAGGTGTCAGATTTGGCACTTAAGTACTGAGGAAGAAGATTCCATCACTGCAGGCTTGAACCTGTAATGTAAATTATTATACGTCTTTTAAAATAAGTAACACTGCAATCTCATTTACTAGTATTATTCAGTGAGTCTTAGTTAAATCTTGATTATTAGCAATTATACAATGACCCCCCCCCCATTAATATTCAAAAACGTGCACGCTGATTGGCAGCGTGCACGTTGTAAATCTGAGTTATAGTAATGGAAAAAGGTCCGGTCACCCGGACATTTTCCATTACTATAACTCTTTTTTTTTACAGCAACGTAGAACGCAAGATCTCCGTTGCTTCACACTGTCTCGCTATGTTAAACGAGTTTAACATAGCGAGACAGCTTTAAAAAAAAGCAACGGAGAATCTCCATTGCTTTTTGTAAAGCTGTCTCGCTATGTTAAACTCCTTTAACATAATGAGACAGTTTGTAAAAAGCAAAGGAGATCTTGCTTTCTCTGTTGCTTTTTTCAAAACTGTCTCGCTATGTTAAATGGGTTTACCGTAGCGAGACAGCTTTAATAAAAGCAACGAAGATTCTCCGTTGCTTTTTTTAAAGCTGTCTCGCTATGTTAAACCCATTTAACATAGCAAAACACTTTGTAAAAAGCAACGGAGATCTTGCTTTCTCCATTGCTTTTGCCCACAGCTCTGATGTACTGCGTGGGCATATGCATGCGCAGTACATCAGAACTGCCGCACAATACCAGACAGCTGCGGAAGGGCAGCAAGGAGGCATTATACAATGCCATTATTTAAGAAAAGTAATTATTTTTCTTCTTAAATAATGTCATTGTATAATAGCAATAACCCACTTCTGGGTGTGGGTAATGCTGGATTTACCCATGGTTGGCTTTGTTTGGCCACTCGGGCTTCGCCCTCGTGACCAACCACACCATAATTGCTATAATATATGCAGTTAACAGCTAAAATCTTTGAGAAAAGGATTGATCATTCATTATAAATGCAGCTGTATTCAAAACCTAAAACTGACCTGGAAAATAAATTTCTCTTGAATAAAATATAGCAAATAATCTTATGTATCTCACAAGTTATTACTAGAATAAATGTGTTAGTGAGGATGCAAATGTTGATGGTTATAATTATTTTACTTTAATATCCTGTTACGTTTGATTTCCTACAAAGGAAATATGTGCATCAAGTCAGTCCTTCCTTCTACTGGTGCCAGCTCCAGCTCCTCTAAATGGAAAGACGATACAATCAGCAACAAAGGAGAGTAGGATTTCTGGAAATTAATTCATCCTCAAGTCTTGGTGAGTACTTACATAAGATGGACCCTGTTTTTTCACAAAATCTCACCAAGACAACTCTGATATATATAGCATACATCATGGACTGAAGTGGGTTCAAGATAAAAAAAAAACAGCTGGGTGGACAAGCCCCAGGATAAAAAAAATTGTCCAATCCTGATAGGTGCACTGGTGTCAGGACTGGGGATAAAATGACAGTTTAGAATCATCAAGGCACTGAAACATTCCTACAATGGGGTTAGGCCAGACTCAGGGGGAGGATCCCCCCCCATTGTGGAAGGAAGTAGTAGTCCACCAAAACCACAAAAACTGACAGGTTAAGAAAAGAACCATAAAGATGACAGGGTGGACTTCTGAGGATAAGAAATAAATTATGTATTATTACTACAATGCAAGAAGCCCAAAATTTCCATATAGAAGACATTCAAAAAGAGAAAATTAGATAAAAGAAAAATGTTTGCACAAGAAAAACTGTGAAAAGCTTGAAATGCAAATTTATGTTCAATAATACAACAGATTCAGGAAAAACATTACATAGACCAAGAAACCTTGGGCCATTTGGAAAAAGAAGTGATTGAAGAAGTGTGAAAATGTAAAGAAAAAAACTAGAGATTTTTGAAAGGTTTAAAAAAGAAACATGGACATGGGAAAGAGAGAGAGAGAGAGATATCTCACATGGTATAATATTAATGCAAAGGAGAAAGCCAAACTAATCAATACAAAAAACCAGCCCCAAAGATACTTGAAGAGAACTACAGATGAAGGCACCCAGATGTGAAAAATTTCACACTACATAAAATAAGCTCACAAAGGGGGAACATAGAAGAGAAGATTAATAAAGAAGAAGTTAAACAAACAGAAATGAAATACCTGCAAAGTGAAGGATTTAGTATAGAAAGTCTAACACAGGTTACGTCACAGCATGATGGAACAATGAGTCCCCACAGTAATAAGAAAAAGGTGGAGCGGGAGACATCTTAAGATGAAATATGTATATGGGAAAGAAAGAGAGATTTAATATGGTAGAATATGTATGCAAAAGAGAAAGGAAAACTAATAAATACGTAAAAAGCATTACCGAATTATTTGAAAAGAAATAGGCATCCATATATGGAAACGTTTACAATGCAAAAAATAAGAAAACAATGGGAAAAAGCAGAAAACGGGGTTAGTAATGGAGACGTTACTGAAATAGAAACTGAAGTTATGGATTACCTGCAAAGTGAAGGATTTAGTGTAGAAAATCCAACTCTGGTAATGTGATATCATGATGGAACAATGAGTCTCCAAATTAAAGAGAAACAGGTGGAACGGGAAGCTCTGATCAGTTGTTGCATGAAGATGCTCTGGACATTCAGTAGGAAACCAGTGCAAAAGTTCATTTGGAATTGCACAGCAAGGGAAGGAGCAGGAAATGGTGGCCACTGTGACCCAGTCAATGTTGTGGAGCGACAGGCCAGGGAGTTCCTATATGAAAGAGCAATGGATGACTCAGGATGCAGCTAAAGAGTATATGTGGCAGAAAGACATTGTGGAACTTTCTTTAGAATGCAGGAAAAGGAGAATAAATAGTGTACTCTTAGTTTAGAAGAAAAAATCTAAGGGAACAGTTGCTTGATTTAATAGAGATGGATAGAAAAATTAAGACTGATGTAAGAAATAGATTACAAAAGCTCATTAAGATCCAAAATGTTAAAAGTCTGATAAAAAAAAATGAACACAGTAATCAAGACTGATAAAAATTCATTTGATATAACAGGAGTAAATAGGATATATTATTATGCAAATAAATTAATAACAGATAAAGTCTTACCACAAAAAATGCCTGGCAATAAAGGAAAGGAAAGGAAAGGGAGAAATCACATGCCATCATGGAAATACTGAATAAAGAAAATTGTAAAGCAATTAAGACAAGAAGAATAACTGTTAGAAGAATACAGAGGGAATGGCTCATCAAAAATACTTAGAAAGAAAGATGTGATAAAAGCAACACACAATAGTAGAACAGACCAGGAGCTATCATATACTATTGCAAATAATAAACTTAGAAGATATGCAGATAAATATACAGGAAAAGTACAAAATAAGTAGCTCATTGAACACCCAAAAATGTTTTACAGAGAACTGAGGAACAAAATAAAATAAACACCACTAAAAACAGAAGAACTAGACACATTTTGGCAAAATATTTATGAAGACTATATGGAAAATAACAAAGATACTGAATGGATAGAAGAAGTAAAAGAAACAGTAAGAAGTTCAAACATGCAGATATGAAATGCCAGAGAAACTGAAATAAAATTAAGAAAAACTCCTAAATGGAAACCCCCAGGGCCAGATACAGTGCCTAACTTCTGGATAAAACTATTAATATCTTTACACTAAGATTTAGCCATGAGTTAGAACTACATATATGCATACCCTGAACAAACACCATCCTGGTTAACAATAGAAAAACTAATACTCCTCTTTAACAGTGAACCTGTAAGCTGTCCTAAAAGCTATAGACCAATAACTTGCTTTCTGACAATGTACATAGTACATACCAGAATTGATGCTGACAGAGTTTCTAGTCATTTAGAAGAAAACTCAATCATGGCAGTACAACAAAAGGGTAACAAAAGAAAGTAATATGGAACAAAGGATCATTTATGGTTAAATAAAGTCAGTATGGCATGGATAAATTACAAAAAAGCATTTGACAGCATCCCACATTCATGGATAAAAGAAAGCTGGTAGAAGTATAAGATACACCCTACATTAATTTCATTACCGTCGCCATGAAACAGTGGCAAACCACTCTGCAGCTAAGCCATGATAAAGGACAAATTATTATCCCAGGGATAAAAATTCAAAGGGGGATATTCCAGGGTGATTATTTGTCACCACTGCTTTTTGTTTTGCCCTTAACCCATTAAACTGTCTGCTTAACAAATTAGGTCATGGTTACAATTTGGATTCCAGACAACTAAGTGTAAAGACTTCTCATCTTCTTTTTGTGGATGATTTAAAACTGTATAGTTCATCAGATGAGGAGCTGAAGGCAGAACTGGAAGTGATCAAAACTTTCTGATGATATAAAAATGTCATTTGGTCTTGATGATAAATGTGCAAAACTAACATTTAAAGCAGGAAAGCTGCAGCACCAAGAAAATATCAATCTGGGACAGGAATGTGATATAAAGGAACTTGAGGAAGCGGGAATGTATAAATATTTGGGAATTGATGAATGATTGACAATAAAATATGAACAAATGTGAACAAAACTCAGTAAGGAATATTTTAGATGACTAAAATTATTACGGAAAACAGCCCTGACATCTAGGAAAAAAGTCCAAGCTATAAACCAATTTGCTCTTCCTGTTCTAACTTACAGTTTTGGGGTGACTGACTGGACCCAAAAGGTATTGGATCAGCTGTTTAAGAAAACAAGAAAAATGTTTCATGCTTATCAAATTATATATAAAAATCAGTGTATACCAAGATTATATATGTTTTGTTCTGAAGGCGGTATGGGCATTCTTGAAATTTATTACATCTTTGCATATGAAATTGTAGGACTGTATACATATCTGCTGACCTCACCAGATCCAAACATAGTGAAAGTTTTGAAACATGAAGAGACCAAATCTAAGATAACTTCCTTGCTTAGTTTAGCAGAAGCATATTCGTATCAAGTAGGAATGGAAACCAAACCAGAAATAAAAAAAATCAGGCAGCAATTGAATGTGCCGGAAAAATAAAGGAAAGTATATAAGGAGCAGGATCAGATGAGAAGGGAAGACATGTGGAAAAGGTATAAATATAGTTGCAAGTACAGAAAACTCTTGGAACAACCTGATATCTATCAGGATCTGACACAGGAATGGTTAAGGAGAGGTGAATTTAAACCAAAAGATGAAAGGTTAGAATAATGCTCTATACATGTTAGTTCACAAACTCCATTGAACATGTGGGGAAAAATGCAAGTTCTTTAAAATAGAACTGGAAACAGTTGCATATCTTGTTGCTAGGTGTGATACACTAATGGCAGAGGGCCTGCACACTTAAAGGCATAATCATGTGGCAAGACTGTTGCACTGGAGATTGTGCAAACATTATAATATTGAAGTAGCTGAGAAGCTTTGGAAACTTGAGCCACAAAGCGTTATAGAGAATGATAAGGTTTATAAAATAGATTCAAGTAAACTAGATATAGTAGTCCATGAAAAGAAGACAAAAGTAGCACTGATTAATGAAATTGCTACACCCATTGATTACAGTGTCTTACATACAGTGAGACACAAAGTCATAATATACCAGAATTTGCAGGCAGAAACTAGGGCAATGTGGAAGAAGGATACCCAGACAGTTCCAGTAGTAGCAGAAGCAATGGGTCTCATAACAAGAATTTACAGTCATATTTAGCTATGTCACTGATATATGTAATTCCATTTGAATTACAGAAGGAGTCAATCCTGGCCACCTTATATGTGCAGTGAAGAGCATTTTTGGCTGACATCAAAGACCGAAACACTACTAATTTCATGAACTTTAATCATACTTTGACTTAGGAATGGGATTCATTCCCATCATGGTATTAGAAAACCAAAAGACTTGGAGAAATTAAACATGGGAGAAATATGTGCATCAAGTCAGTCCTTTCTTTTACTGGTGCCAGCTCACCATATTTACAGAATGTACCATACCCACTTGTTCATCCCTCTAGATCTGTAAATTTTGTGCTAATACATATGAGCAGCAGTTGTAAAGCAGCTTTGCTGCTTGTAATTCCTTGAATCTCACTACACCATATGCAAAGTATCAAACTAATAATGCTTTCAGAAGTCAGGAAGATCACTAGAAAGTGTTTTTCTGCGCCATTACAATTGGTTTACAGCCATGGGTTTCAAAACTGATTTCAGACACTTGGAAGAAAAATGCTTTTATCTTTGGCAGTCAATGATAAAAAGCAAATCTTGGGAGTTGAATAATTAATTTTGTGGGTGCAGGAGGCACAATACCCTCCATCTGAGTGAACTGGGTACTTTGCAGAGGAAAAAAATATATATTGTGTTCAAATTTTATGATAACATAGTCTCACCCATATTGTTGCTGGGTGTTTTACACTTATGGCAGAGGGCCTGTATTCTGCCTGCAAGTTTATAGTTTCGACTTTTTTTTATAACTGGCACCATACTTTCAATTGCCACGGTCAGTAGACTGTCCTAACCTGTTGGGCCACAGCTTACCACATCTGTCATTGTGAAGGGGTGTATCCACCTTTGATTACTTTTTCTGAATCTGATCCATTTTGAAGAAATACAAATGTCTGATGTTACAGTGATTTCAGTGAAAGATCCTTTTAACCACTTTTGGTCCAATAAGTTCCATATAGTGCAATTCCACAGATTATACTTTCTTGCACTGTCTGATCACAGTTCTCAAACATTTGTTCCTGGTTGCCTTCTGTATCATTGCATTACTTAATGCATTTAACTTTCGTAATCTTACATCATATTGAAAAACAGTTAATCCAATAAACATCTTAATGAATCTGAGCACAATATTTTAAATAGAACTGTGAACAAATAAAAGTACCGTAGTTCAAATGGGAGCATATGCGGGGTCAAATATAAGCACCAATGTCGCAGAAACTTGAAGACCACTATCGCACAGCCAGGGCATTTTGTTCTGCATATGGCCAGCTGTTCAAGTTTGAGTTGACTACATGTTTGGTTGAAATGCAACAGGCATCCAGAGAGAGTGGAGCTGTTGCACCTTGCTTGAACACAGTAGCTGAGTTTGAGCTACACGAGTTCATCAGGTTTGGGGGGGGGGAGTGCAGGATAGAATTTCAAGCAGTGGTCAGGAGGGGATTTAGGTTTGGGAAAATGGAGTTTCAGGTTTAGGGATGGGAGGGAGTGTAGAATTAGGAAACATTTGAGGACATTCAATTTAGAAATTGGGAAGGGAGTTTTAGATATAGGGAGTGGGAGGGGAGTTTCAGGGTTAGGGTGTGACAGGGGGCTTTAGGTTTGGGGAGAGGGGAGTGGAGGTTTAGGTTTAGAAAGCACTCATGAACTTTAGGGTTAGACAGAAGAGTGCTATGGTTAGAGTCAGAGACTAGGTGGGAGTTTTAGTTTAAAGAAAGGGTTCTGGTAAGGCTCTGCAGTTCAGATGGACTGGGTGGTGGGAGGACTAAGTAAATAACCAGGAAAGGGAGGACCAGGTAACTAACCAGGAAAGGTAGGGCTGGGTGGTGGGAGGACTAGGTAACTAACCAGGAAAGGTAGTGCTGGTTGGTGGGAGAACTAAGTAACTAACCAGAAAAGGTAGGACTGGGTGGTGGGAGGACTAGTTAACTAACCAGAAAGGTAGGACTGGGTGGTGGGAGGACTAAGTAACTAACTAACCAGAAAAGGTAGGACTGGGTGATGGGAGGACTAAGTAACTAACCAGGAAAGGTATGGCTGGGTGGTGAGAGGACTAGGTAACTAACCAGGAAAGGTATGGCTGGGTGGTGAGAGGACTAGGTAACTAAACAGGAAATGTAGGACTGGGTGGTGGTAGGACTAGATAACTACCCAGGAAAGGTAGGACTGGGTGGTGGGAGGACTAGGTAACTAACCAGGAAAGGTAAGACTGGCTGGTGGGAGGACTAGGTAACTAACCAGGAAAGGGCACGTACCATTTAGAGAAAGGAGCAGTAAGCTATTAGACACTTGTAGTAGACCCGATATATTAGCGTTTAGTAACAAAAGCATCTGATCTGCATTTCTTCTCCATAAAATTATTTTCTGTAGGACTCTCACAGTTTAGTTAGCTTTTGGTAAAGCTGCTTAGCCACCACATTAAGACCATCTATGTTTCTAACCTTGATAATTATCTCATCCTGTGCATTGCATTTTGATTGCTTATTATTCAATCTAGAATACATTCTATAACAGTTTTATCTGCTGAAATAGAGTTTATTAATTGCAGATTGTTTTCATTGCTTATCCACATGTTTGTAGGTCGACCTGTTTAAGTATTTGAAACATTCAACGCCAGTTTCAAACCATATGTACATTTTGTGCAAAGGATTGTAATTTCTCTGGGAGCAAGAATGTCATGTCTACAAAAATTAAACCATATATATCATTCCTGGTTAACAAACAATCCTATAAATCATGCATTTGGTCTTAACTACAGAGAGCAAGCTAACTATTTAATAATGCACTCATTCTATATTACCTGATATCACTTTTCAACATGAATACACTGAACCAAATAACTCATTTGTTAACTAGTTAAGCGAACTGGTCAGTATGGAACCTTTTCAGTCACAACCAGGACTGCAAGGGCAAGAGTAAAGGCAATATATGGGCACTTTATAGTAGCCAATCAGGTAACATGCTTTTAAGAGGAAATCCATACAGACAAAGACAGAAAACACAACCTCCACAGAGTAGGAGTGAGTGGACATCAGAATTCAACTCTATATTCAAAAGGCGGGTAGTTTAACCACTGAACCTGCTACTATCCAAGTTTTATCCGCTAAACATGCCCTTCTAATTTAACTTATTTACTAGACTTGGTAATGGTAACTAATTTGCCTGAGTTTATAACTCTTGTTTTAACCAATGCATACTGGTATTTAATGATTAGTCTTTCTGATTAAAATATCTCTTTTAAATGCTTATTTATATTTTGTGCAATATTTCAGCCATCAGCAAAGCATATAGGTCTATGATTTATTACACTGGGATTGTGTCATCTCTTTCAAACTGGTATCACATTATTGTATGATGGAGCTGTGAACATGACCTTCAGAGAAGGATGATTGCAGACATTAACTGGCTAAATATTTCACCAAGGACCAGAATGTATAACTTTATTTTCAGGGCTGAAATCCCACTGAGTTCACTGTGCTGCCCTTGTGGGCCATTTTAAGCCTAGCCGATTTCCCTGTTTGTGCTCAAAATATCCTATCCCATTTTCTTTATAGATAGGTCTTATCCTTCCCATGGTCAGTAAGTCTATACTACCCCTAATAAGAATAACTGGGATCATACCACAGATAATTTGAAGGGGCCCAAGAATGGGATAAAGCATTTAGGAGCTGCCTCTGTAGATTAGTAGCACAGGGGGCATCCTAAGGTCAATTTTCTGTTTCCTATCCATAGATCTAAGTTTTGCTTGAAAATGGATAGGGATGAACTATGTTTTATGTGGATGGGGAGTCCATTACATAGCCACAGTATCCTCTGCGAGCTATATCTGTCCCTTCATACTCTGCTGTTGATGTTGAAGAAGTTGTTTAGATTCCTAGATCAAGTGTTTCTGATGCCATTTGACTTACTGGTGTGCAGTAACTCCATCAGTAATGAGCCATAGGATGCCTTGAATGCCAGACACTGGTCACCAATTAGCAGTATGTAGGATACCAAGTATAGTGACAGGGCTTTGAATCAGTCCATGTAGGACACATTGCTTAGGCCTTTTATCCTTTTAGTAAGGTGTCTCTGTGGGTGTTCCAGTTGTTGCATGTTTCTGGACAGATACATGCCACAGTAAGGTATCTCTGTGGGTGTTACAGTTGTTGCATGTGTCGGGACAGATACATGCCATAGCAAGGTATCTCTGTGGGTATTCCAGTTGTTGCATATGTCTGGAAAGATACATACCAAAGGGGGCATAGTTAGAAAGTGCGAGTAGCAGCAATGTCTAGTTAATTTTGATTTTTAATAAAGTCTTCCTATTTCATATTCTTCTGAGATTCTCACTTTCTAATGGAGTTCACCTGCCCTGTGAGAAGTCAGTAAGAGAAAAAGCCTTGATTGCTAAGCTTTGCTGGTACCCAAATATGCTGATGGAAAAGTTATTGTCTTGCTCATATATAAATTGCACATATCGCAGACCCAAATGAACATCAGTTTTAAACTCTGCCTAACAGACATTCTTTTGCAAAAATTTGTGATGAGGTATGTGCACTAAGCAGTAAAAATAGCACGGTCAATAAGTCTATACTACCCCTAATAAGAATAACTGGGATCATACCACAGATAATTTGATGGGACCCAAGAATGGGATAAAGCATTTAGGAGCAGTCTCTGTAGATTTGTAGCACAGGGGGCATCCTAAGGTCAATTTTCTGTTTCCTATCCATAGATATAAGTTTTGCTTGAAAATGGACAGGGATGAACTATGTTTTATGTGGATGGGGAGTCCATTCCATAACCACAGTATCCTCTGTGAGCTATATCTGTCCCTTCATACTCTGCTGTTGATGTTGAAGAAGTTGTTTAGATGCGTAGACCAAGTGTTTCTGATGCAATTTGACTTGCTGATGTGCAGTAACTCCATCAGTAATGAGCCACAGGATGCCTTGAATGCCAGACACAGGTCACCAATTAGCAGTATGTAGGATACCAAGTATAGTGACAGGGCTTTGAGTCAGTCCATGTAGGACACGTTGTTTAGGCCTTGTATCCTTTTAGTAAGGTGTCTCTGTGGGTGTTCCAGTTGTTGCATGTGTCTGGACAGATACATGCCATAGTAAGGTATATCTGTGGGTGTTACAGTTGTTGCATGTGTCTGGACAGATACATGCCAAAGGGGGCATAGTTAGAAAGTGTGAGTAGCAGCAATGTCTAGTTGTTAATTTTGATTTTTAATAAAGTATTCCTATTTCATATTCTTCTGAGATTCTCACTTTCTAATGGAGTTCACCTGTCCCTGTGAGAAGTCAGTAAGAGAAAAAGCCTTGATTGCTAAGCTTTGCTGGTACCTAAATATACTGATGAAAAAGTTATTGTCTTGTTCATATATAAATTGCACATATCGCAGACCCAACTGAACATCAGTTTTAAACTCTGCCTAACAGACATTCTTTTGCAAAAACCTGTGATGAGGTATGCGCACTAAGCAGTAAAAGTAGCAGATTGAAAAAATATTCATTAAATTTAGTGATTTGCCAAGTTGTGAGGAGTAAATGCAAACATTGGGAATGACAGATCATGACAGTTTATAAACTAATAACTCTGAAAATTACTTAATAGAACCAACTCAAATGAAACAGTCACTAGTCTATAGTCTTCTTTTGCCAAAATAAAAATAAAAAGGCAAAAAATATTTTACATATTTATACAAGGTTGCAAGATTTTTGATAATATGCTCAAAATTTTGTTGCCACTTTATGATGCATACCATAGAAAGTAGCCCTTATTAGTCATTGGTTTTGATGCTCAGAAAGCAACTGATTGGGTGTAATTGCCATTCTTATTTTCAGTGCTTCTCAAATTTGGATTTTACCAAACTTTTTGGAGTACTTGAAGGCAGCCTATGAAGGCTCATGGGCGAGACTGAAAACTAGGGAATGCCTATCTAAACCTTTTAGGATTGGCAAAGGGATGAAACAAGGCTATCGACTGCTCACTTTGTATCTTGAATCCCTTGAATGTAAACTGTGGGCTTGCGGGAGGATATGTGCAACAAACTAATGTTGATTATCTTTGATTGCGTCCATGTGATTTGCTGTCTAGGCGCCCCCAACTTAAAAACTAAATTAATGTTGAAGATTTTATGAGAGTTTGGCTCATTCTCAGGTTAGAAACTGAATGAACACAAGACAACTTCCCTCATCATCATCCTCATGATCATCATTGACCCTCTTTTTCTCATTTTCTACATATGGTCATGGCATCCCATCAGCTGTCACCATCTTTCTTGATTCAATGCCACTATACCTTCTTTGAAGTCATGCATGACTGTCACAGATCTTCTTCCACACAATCTATCTCTTTGCTGGATGTTATCATTTCCTTTTGTCTTTTTTTCTGTCTATTCTAAATCTTCTTCACCAAATCATCTTCTGCTTTCCTGCACATAAGCCTGAAACACTGTAATCTGTTCTCTGATTTTTAATGCAATTTGTGCTACTTTGGCTTCTGCTCTAATAACATTATTCTTTCATCTGTCCCACATCGTTCATCCTGTCATCCATCTCAGGCACTTCATCTCCATTATCTCTATGTCCTCAACTGCTCTGCCTTCTCTGCCCAGACTTCCTTACCATACAGAAGTACTGGTTGCACCACTGTTTTTCATACCTAACTTGACCGCTTCTTTGGCATTCTTCTGTTGCATATTAACTTCTTACACTCTGTGCCAGTTGTCTGCACCTTATCTGATTCCAGCTTTGACTTCCTCATTCATCTCTTGTCCTCTGCTATTCCTCACAGATAATTAAAGCTGTTAACCTTTTACACTGCTTCCCTTCTATCTATGTTTTTAGCTTATTCTGATTTTCTCCATTTGTTGCCATGGCAACTGTCGTGTCTGTTCTTAGTTTTATCCCATGTTTCTTAAGTTTTGCATTCCATTCCCCTATCATTTGCAGATGTTTTTGCTCAATGTCTGCTTATAATGCCATATTTTCTGCATACAGCAACTTTTTTGTTCTGTCACCTCCAGTTTATTGCCAATGTAGTCCATCACTAGTAAGGGCATCAGTGGGGTCAGAACTGGACTCTGACAATTCCCTATTCCCACTTGAACCCCCCTGTCAATCTGAACACTGTTTCTACTTGTCACTGCATCCTTGTATATAGCCCACACTAATTATACCAATGTTTCCGGGACTTTAAACCATCACAGAACTGCCAAAATCAGCTTTCTTGGGACCTAGTCATATGCTTTCTCCAAGTCTAAGATTACACAGTTGGACTCTTTCCTCTTCTCTGTAAGAGAATCTCCTTGACAGTTAATTATTCATCATCCCCAGTTTTCAAGGGGAAGTACACATATTTAGAGGGCCATCAGTCAAGTAACTCTTTGGGGGTTAAATATAGGTGAGCTAGACATACAAGTCTATGCTCAATTATCCACCATGTGCTCAAACATTCTGCATCATGGAGAGATCTCCAGCTATATTTTATGCAAAGAATCAATGCAATCCAAATGCTTGTTTTCCACCACATTAGTTAAGCTTCTCAGACATTGCTGGGTCACTCCCATAAAGGATTCTGTAAGAAAAATCCATCTATGTGGCCGACCTTATCACAAAAGGGTTCACATCCAGATCAAAAGAGGTCATTGTGCTCCTCTACTCATCACTCATCAGACCCATCATAGAGTACAACGCCCCATTTGAGATGCATCTTACAAGACACCTGCAACAGCTGGAAAGACCACAGAAGTACCTCGCCAAGAGGATCACTGGCCTCAAACAGATGCCCTATGCAGCTCGACTGAAGAAACTCCAGCTGTACTTGGTTGCATACTGCCTACTCAGAGGTGATCTCTGCCTGACATACAAGGCCATGTCCAGCACAAAACTGATGGACATGCTCCACCTAAAGAAAAGCTTATCCCCTAAAGCCACACGCTCTAGGGATCTAAACCTAGCCTCAACAATAAATAGGATGTGCTGGAGGAATAGATTCCTGTCCCAGAGACTTCCCATGCTTTGGAACAAGATTCCAATCTACATTAGGCAGAGCTCCTCACTAACACTCTTCAAGAGAAACCTTGACGAGTGGATGGGAAACAGAAAGTTTACCCCGGGGATCACTTCAGTGGCTCTGCTGGACAGAGGCACAGGGAGCTAATCTAAGGGGGGCGTTGAAAGCCAACACATTCTGGCTACAAAATAAATAAATAAGTGAAGGCCATAATGTACTTCAGCTATCCCGAAAGATTAGCACAAATCTCCTTACATTCAACAGCCTATCAACTGCTGTGAGGTGACCTATGTCTCACTGTTTGAGACATGAATGTCCCATATCTACTTCACCTTCTACTTCTTCACAAAACCAGTGGCTCTACAAACACATGTACTAGGGACTTAAATCTAAACCAGTAAATAAACACGACTCACTACTGAAATGGGTTCCTACTCCAATGTATCCCCAGCCCATGGAATTAGTTACCTCTACAGATCAAGCAAGGTACTACTTTATCTGCCTTTAAGGCCAGTCTTGACAACTTGCTAGGTAGACACAAATTTACATGAAGGTTATTGTGACAATGTGATGTACTGCCAGCTATGCCAGAAGAAGTAGAGTACTGGATGTATAACATATGCCACCCCAGCTAGCTGGAATTTAGTAAAGAATTATATGTTATTTAAATATCAAACTGATTTGCACATATCATTGTGTTGGAAATGTATTTGTAAATTTGCTTGTTTTAAAAATGTATCAACAGTGTGTCCTGCTGGACAGAGGAAGAAATGTACATGTATTATTGTAACTGTTGAAATGTATATATTGTAACAGAGGATACTGGAAGAGAAGAGGTTAATCTCAATCCACCTGACTTTGAAAAATAGTAAGAAATTAAATTACTTAATTTAGGACATAACGATTGTATCTTATAGTTCTCAATGCAGCCAGAGACACAAAGTCTGTACTAGGAAAATTTTCTGCATTGTCAATGGAGTGAACTAATTGCTACTCTGGAAGGATGGAGGTTTGAAATTGTTTTATGACTTCCAGGAGCTGCAGCAGACCTTATCAAGCCTCTGTATGTGTGTATTATTGACACATAAGTGCTATATCCTAACAGATTCTAGCCAAGGGGGGAAGTATAGCAACCAGAAGTCAGATGACCATATGTATGTGATGTTATTTTGTAATCCAGCAGTAAAAATAATGTTTAATACTAGGTGAGACTGAAGTCTCAGAGCACTCTGTTTTTGTAACCTGACAAAGAAGGATCTCTCACCTACTTTATCTTGCCTTGGTCTAGTAAGTAAGCACAGAATAATAATTATTTAGATCATTCAGGAGAATATAGTGAGATTAGTTAAGTACAGTTTTTCTGTTACTGTGTAAACCTGTCCACCTGTGTTATTTTTAATATTTCCTGTGACTGAAACTCTGGTGTTTACTGTAAACAGATATTAGTATTTTCATGTTCTTTTCTTATTTATTATTAAAAATATTTAAACTTTTCATTGTGGCTAGTCGTTTAGGAGAACATTTTAGTATCTGAGAGTACTTTTATATATATATATATATATATATATATATATATATATATATATATATATATATATATATATATATATATATATTGATAGCTCTGGCTGCTCCTGAAAGACTTGCTGTTGATCAAATTTGTACTAATATTAATTTCACTCAGTATAATTAGGTACCCTTGCAAGAGCCTTAGAGTAACTGGCTTTGGTGTGTCTGGTGGCAGTGTAAATACCTTATAGTCTGGGCAGAAGGGGGCACAGCTAGTAAATCTGTGCCGGCCTTTCTCAGGTGTGTGTACATGTGTGTGCGTGTGCGTGTGTGTGTGTGTGTGTGTGTGTGTGTGTGTGTGTGTGTGTAAATCAAATCTCAAAGTGTGTGTGTGTGTGTGTGTGTGTGTGTGTGTGTGTGTGTGTGTGTGTGTGTGTGTGTATGTGGTTAGGTGTGTGTGACCTACTTGGAGCAGAGACACGAAGCACTGGTTTCACAGAGAGGGTGATGGAGAGTTTGGCTTGGACACTCAGCTGAGGTTTCAACTCTATGGCTGTGCCACTGGGGAGTCTCACTGGGGTCTTGGAGGGAGACATCGAGAGAGAAACCCAGACTCTGCACTGAGTGTTCCCTGTGTGCTCTTAAGGAAATTGTGCTTGATGCAGAGAGCTGCATTTGGAAATGCTGGGTGTATCCATTTTTGTTCCAAGTGAACGTCCCAGTGCCAGTGGTGAGGACTCAGGCTCCTTGATTACTGGCTCAGAATGGGGACATCATAGTTACCATGTACGGTCCTACTTAATTTTGGATGTGGGCACTATGAAATACTCATAATGGGTGGTAGGAACTTTTAAGTGTGTCTGCTCAAAGAAATCTCAAAGTGTGTGTGTGTGTGTGTGTGTGTGTGTGTGTGTGTGTGTGTGTGTGTGTGTGTGTGTGTGTGACCTACTTGGAGCAGGGACATGAAGCACTGGTTTCACAGAGAGAGTGGTGGAGAGTTTGGCTTGGACACTCAGCTGAGGTTTCAACTCTATGGCTGTGCCACTGGGGAGTCTCACTGGGGTCTTGGAGGTAGACATCAAGAGAGAAACCCAGACTCTGCACTGAGTGTGTTCCCTGTGTGCTCTTAAGGAAATTGTGCTTGATGCAGAGAGCTGCATTTGGAAATGCTGGGTATATCCATTTTTGTTCCAAGTGAACGTCCCATTGCCAGTGGTGAGGACTCAGGCTCCTTGATTACTGGCTCAGAGTGGGGACATCATAGTTATCATGTACGATCCTACTTAATTTTGGATGTGGGTACTATTAAATACTCATAATGGGTGGTAGGAACTTTTAAGTGTGTCTGCTCAAAGTTGTATATCACAAGACTTCTTATGTTCCCTGTGATTGCTTGCCTAGTATTGTTCCTCTGTCCCGATGTTCCAAAGAGATTAATAAGCAATTAGGTGCAAGACTGCCATATGCTCATTTTGATCAGACTGGATTCAAATCATGGTGCCCCAGGCCTTCATCTATTAAGGTGGTGTCACTGAAATATAGTTACAATATACTTCAGATAGATTACACAATGGACTGGAGCTCATGTTACTAGAGATTTATGGGTAGATGGAGGCTGTTATTCAAAAATGAGTTAAAAAAAAGACAGCACACAATACTAGTAGACTGACTTTGGTGAGGGGAATTATGAAGGTCACACACTGAGTGTTTGAAGCATAAGCTATTTGGCAGGAGGGATGAGTTATTGCCTATATGTGTTACAAGATTTTGGAGAGCCTGATAGAATGAAATGACCTTATGGATGAGGAACCTAACAATACTAAAATATTGCAAACAAATAATAGAGACTAGCAAACTGACAGAAGAATTTGGCCTTGGTGAGATGGAAAGATTAATTAATATAGGAAGGGGGCAACCACCCCAGGTACAAAGTGGTAGTGGGGTGTGATTGTCATGTGTTAGTCAGTTGTCAGTGCATTACCGGCATTCAGAAAATGATGCCAGTATTGTATTTACATTCAGAATTTTTTTGCTCCTTAACTTAAAGTTAAAGGGAGGGAGTTGTGCCAGACTGGATGTTGGTATTGGGCACAATAGCATCTAGCTACATCATTGCAGTTGCATATGTGCCTTCAAACGTGCACACTTACAAACACACACACACACACACACACACACACACACACACACACACACACACACACACACACACACACACACACTGACACCCATACACACTCACATACACCCTACTAGAGCTCTAGCACTAACAGTAAGACTCCCACACAGTCCTAACCCTAACCTCAATCTCTGCTCCCTAACTTTAAAATCTAATACTCTTCTCCTGCTCCTTAAATCTATGGTCCCTGATTGTACCCATTCTAAAACTCCATTCTCCCTTCTTAACCTTAAAGTTCCTGATTCCTCCCTAACGTAAAACTTCCCTCCCCCTCCCAAAATCTAATGTCCATGATCATTCCTTATACCTAAAACTCCACTCTCCTCCCCTCCCTAAACCTAAAGTCCCTGATTACTCACTAAACTGCTTTCCCATTATCTACCCTTAAAACTTCCACCACACCTAAATGTAAATCTCTCTCCCAATTTCTGCCTGAAAAACTAAACTATACTCTCACCCTTCCCACTTTTTCCTCACAGCTTCTGCACTTCAAATATGTGTCCACGAAAGGTGAGACAGCTTCATCCACTATTTTGATGCACCATACTTGGATACATATTCAAGTTCAAGCATGGGAATCAGCCCATGTGAGCTACAAGATGCTTGAATCTCTGCCTGCAAGCTACTAGTCTTTGAGTACATGGACTCAGGTGTTTGTAGTAGACGCATATGGGTGCACTCCATTAAAATACAATATATACTTTTTCTACTTGTCTGATTTTCTGAATCATTCTACTGCACTATTCAGATGCTAGAAATATCTTGAGGTGAGAGCACAATACTAATTAAGTTCAGCCGTGTCCCAAACTGCCACATTTGCATACAGCTTTACCAGTGGCAGGATGGCATCTTTTTGTATAGCGGTCTTTGAAATGGTCGACTCTAATACCATTTGCAGTCTTGCTGTGAATGTGACTGCACACTGCATTAGGTGCTTCTGAATCCCAGAAAATATGTACATTTATGCTTTTCTTCACATGTAAGTCATAAGATAGTTTAATAAATAAGATATAGCGTCTTTGGCCTGTAAGTTATACTTTTCTTGGTATTATAAATGATTCTAGAAAATACTCTTTTCCCCGTCATTTTGCTTGGAGATCAGTAGTGGGTAATTGGATGGTGTCTGATAGCCAGTGGTGTTTCTAACCCACTACTCCTTTGGTTTCAGAATTGCTTCATCGCTGTCCAGTCCCAGTGACTGAGGGCAGTGCCCCCGAAAAAAAATAATGGTATTACATACAAGATGTAAGTTCATGACTACAAAGTAAAGGAGAGAGAGGAAAACAATAACTAAGGTCTACAGCTTTTTTCTGTACATACTGATTATTTTTGACTGCCATCCATGGCTGCCCAGATGAATCTCTGTCTCTCATACTCTTTCTATTTGGTCTCTCTCTCAATCCAAGATGTTTGTTTCAAGAAGCCGATCAATTTCTATGTAGCTCTATGAGTTACTCAGTTTAGGCAGCAGTTCAAAGAATGCCATCTAAGCATATGAAAAAAATTAGGTATATACCTTTTGTCCTTTGTCTTGTGCCCACCAATTATGTTTGGGAAGCTAGTGATTCCTTTACTCTCAAACAGAAACACCAAGTTCCGCAATTTAAAGGAAAGACACAAAACTACCTCAGCAGAATCACTAAGCTTTGGATTTAGACTTTGATGTATTCAAAGAAAGTGAAAAATGTTATCTGCAGTGTTTGCAACAAAGTCTTATCTTCCTGTCTCACAGTGTGCTCCATAATCAGTAGTTGGTTTGACATTTCTACACCAGATGCCTCTAATCACTGTTCCTGACACTGTTAAATAAATAACTACACAATTCTGGAGTTCCTCAAAAAAATGGCATCCTCAAAGGATGAAAT
Source organism: Protopterus annectens (assembly GCF_019279795.1). Classification (NCBI taxonomy): domain Eukaryota; kingdom Metazoa; phylum Chordata; order Ceratodontiformes; family Protopteridae; genus Protopterus; species Protopterus annectens. Next base: position 739,549,198 of record NC_056730.1, on the reverse strand, counting down.
GCATTATGAGGAACATAACGTGACACTCAACCCACCAAACATAAACTTATTTATCCTAAAGAATCAGGAAAACCACCCAAATGACCAAACTGCACAAAAGTAGTGTCATTTGTTTTTTGGGCGGCGAAGCCTTCTTCTACCCCTTGTTGTGGAGGACTTTGTTCCCTTTTACTTGTATATGCTAACTCAACTGTCACACAGCTGTGAGGGAAAGAGAAATGCCTGTGACTGTGAACAGAACAACAGTGGTGGCTGGTGACTTCAAATCAGAGGGGGGCTGCAGGAGACAGCTGAATGGGTGGGTTCAATGGGAAGGGGTGCGACCAACTAGAAAGGGGAGGAGCTATGCTCAAAACCACAAAAACTAACTTTAATTAAATACGCTGCCCTGGGTGCCAAACCGTCATTATGAGAGTCCAATCAAGACAAAAATAAGTGTAGAAGAATAAAAATATTTCAATGCATTGGCTGCATAACAGCGTACTTAATATCTAGATGGAAACAAAAGGTTGTGAGGCATGAAAAAATAAATCACTTTTTAAATACATTACTGGAATGCCAGTCAAAATCAAGTATAAGAAAAACAAGCAGCACTCAACTCAAACCACTTCTCCTTGTACTGCAGTTCTAATTATAAATTATATTCAGCTGTATTAAAGTACCAAGTAACATGCTGAAAGTAGAAATCTCTGTGATGCCCCCACTTGTAAAAATATTTCTTATCCAAAAAAGACCTGCTGCCTGACAACTATCTACTTGTTTCATTGGGAAAACATGATCAAAGTAAAAAATGAAAAGCAAACAAGAAACAAGCTCAAGATACATTGCTTAAAGGATTACTGTACAGGTTATGGACCACACATGACTGGCATTCTGTTTAGTTTACGAGTAAAGCCTGTAGAGATGACTGGAAGTCTCCAACAAGTGTAATGAGCTTTTTAAAATAATGTAATCCTGTCCTTCAATACCCAAGGCTTATACATTATCTAGTTAAGTATTCTCTGCATGGCAACAACAGAAAGGCTTTCAATGTTGGCAATTCTTTAACAGTATGCTTATTAAAGCTTACTTGCACCTTACGATCTCAGACAAGCTTATCTTATGGTCATTAAAGCATTGCTACTTAAACACAGAGCAACAGGCACTTTGAGTAATAAGCATAAATCAACAGTACAAAAATATGACAGAAACCAGACCATTCTGCAAAATCAAGGACAGATGAAAAGCCACTGTAGTACTTGTGTCTACCCTGGACGGGGGGACACTCTGCACATGTTACACTGCAAAACTACTCCTTGCCTTGCTTGGACACATCCAGAGTCACTGCATGGGGGAGTGGGGTGCAACAAGTATGTCACAATTTGAAATGTCTCTGGCTGGCTGTGATGGCCCTGATACATTTGTCCTACCTCTCAACCTCAGAACAAGAAATCTGGCCAAAGCCATACATAGAAGTGGGACAAAGGCCAAAAATAAGGACAATTTTTAAATATTGCTCTTATAAACTTAGAAGGATAATAGAATAGGTCTTGCATTAGTATGGATTTTCTGAAGGGTATGAAATCTGAAACTCAAATGTCTGTCATTATTTTCTAACTTCAGTCTTTAATGATTTGTCACTAATTTGCCAAAAACACAATTTTATGAAAAATGGACCAAAAATGTGATGCAAAAATATAAAACAGCCACACAATACAGCTGGGAACCTGTCAAAGAAGGGACACTTTAATATTAGTACTGCTAACTTGAGCAGCTGACAAAATAAAAGAATCTACATGCATTTCAAGTAATCTATAACTTTGATTATTACAGTTATTTCTTAATTCTAAACCCTCCATGTTTTCTTCCAACATTGCTATTTTGCGGAGGGATTATTAGGGGGAAGAGCAACATTTTGAGCCAAAATCAGGGACAGTTGAGAGGCTGGCTATGCCTAATTCTATAAAGCAATTTATTTGCATGTACCTTTCAACATGTTAATGCAATAAATCTGGACAAGGCCAAATATATTGGGGGAACATATAAACGGTACTAAAAATTGCTCTTGTATAAACTGAGACAGTTGATAGAATAACAGGTCTTACTTTAGCATGCATTTTGCTGAAGGTTGTGAAGTCTGAAACTCAGTGTATCATTATTTAGTGACTTAATTCCTAAATGATTTGCCAGAAAACTACAAATTTTATGAGGAACAAACCAAAAATAAGAAGCAAAAATGTATTCATTCTTTGAAAATCTGGACAGTTGGGAGGTATAGTTCAGCTGAGCCTCTGAGTTTTCTGCCCTTCCCCCTCACAAAATCATTGTCGAATGGAGCCTCTGCAGCCATTCCAATGATCCATTACTTGGCTATTTCACTCCATTTACCATAAACACTAATGTGCATACTGCTTTACTTCTATGATGATTTGGACTTCATTTGAAAGTTTTATTTTGCATTTTACAGCACAAACACTAAGACATCTGCTAAACAAAGCAATGCAGTCTCACAATGAAAACAGACTTAGCATTAAAACTTCTCTGCCCTTGAAACTCACATTCATTGAAACAGCATTGAAACCCACATTCAAAGAAAATACATTTTGCCAGTGGCAGATAAAGATTAATTCTGGGCTGTTTTCAAATCATAGGCCCCTTGCATATGAAACGTACATGTGCTCTTTGATACACCTTCCTGATTGTACTAAATTATATTCCTTGTACAATACAGTAAAGTTGTTAGAGGACGTTTTAAATTTGTTTTGAACATTTTTCCAGTAAGCAATGAAACAAAACACATGCACCCATAATGACAAAACTGCCCAGTTCAGAACATTAACATCATAAAAGTCTACTCAGACTTCTAGACTCCACTATTATCAGTAAATATGCACAATTCTACAGTCCATTATCAGTAAATATGCACAAACTCTGAAGTAAAAGTCATCTAAATAATTCCACATTAAAGAAATTTGTAACTAATGAAGAGGATGCTGTTAGCAAACACCTTTATATTTCATGGTTTCATCGAAAAATAGTGTCTGTTGCCCCTGAGGAATAAATTGCCTATATTACATTAAAAAAATGATAAGCTAGTAATATTCAAGAGGAAATGGATGGCAAACTGATAACAGGCTCAGAGTTAGTATCTTCACCAAGGAGGACATTCTCAGTACGGCAGCATCCACCCCTTGTGGCAGTAGAACCCACAGCCTTCTGCATCAACAGCAAGTACACAACCTGTTGTGCTATTAACAATGCAAGCTGACTCAGCATAAGCAGCACTAAACTTCTCTTCCCCTGCAGCTCTCAGCTCCTTGTAAAATCTACTCAATACTCAACTGCATCTCAACTTCGCAGCACAAGAAATCTGGAAAAAGCTAACATTTATTGGGGGGGGGTCAAAAGCCCAAAAACCAGGGACACATTAAACATTGCTTGTATAATCTTGGAAAGTTGCTAGAATAAAATGCTGTGTTACCACCATACATTTTACTGCCAGGGTCCCTGTGCAAAACAGTCAGAGCAACATACCACTATGCCAAATCAGCTGCTTTGTGAAAGAGAGGAAGACTGAAACTTAAATGGCTATCATTTAGTGAATTCAGTTCTCACCATAGCTGTCAACCTCTTAGTACAAAACACCTGGACAAATCCAGTAATGATGGAATACAGCCCGCAAACATATTCAGTGAATTCAGTTCTTGCCATAGCTGTCAACCTTAGCACAAAAAACCTGGACAAAGCCAATAATGGGGGAATACAGTCCCAAAAATAGGGACAGATGTCAAATACTCATCTTATAAACTTAGAAAATTGCTAGAATAAAAGGTTGTGTTACTATGTATTTTCTGAAGAACATGAAGTCTGAAATTCAAATGCCTGTCAATTTTGCTTCTGATGGAACAAAAACAATTTTCAGCAGAGGCCCAGGGAGAAATACTGCAGACACGTGTCTTTGTAAAATGGCAGGACACCAGAGCAAATCCACACAAACACAGGGAGGAGATGCAGACTCCACACAGAAGGCACCCCAACCAAGAATCAAACCAGAAAATGTATAGTTGTGAGGCAACAATGCTACCACTGCACCATCAAATATGTAAAGAATTAAACATTCAGAAACCTGAAGTCTAAAATTCAAATGCCTGTCACTTTTATTTAACATTTCAAATACAATGTCATTATATAATCAAACCAATCACTGTCAATAAGAAGTCATTAGTGCCTTCTGAGATAGTATACCCCAAAGCACCATCCCTTATTTCTTATCCTTCAAATAACATTTCTTCTTGCCAGTCCTCTTTGGCCCCTTTAGGGCAACCTTCTCTGTTGCAGTTCCATCTATAACCCACAACCACTACCTCAGCTCAGATATATAGATTTCTGGTTCATAATCTAATTCCAATTCCTCTGCTCACTGCAAAGTTCGTAGCATCTTATCCAGTTTCCATCACTCGGTAAGTTTAATGCCATAAATGTAACCAGCTGTGCACAGTTCCCCCTCCCCTGGCATACTTAGCAGAATGAAATTCTAGGTTCATAGATTTCACTGTATATACTAGGCTGATGACCACTGAGGCCTTCATCAGCTAGCCGGCTGCAACCCAAACTTATCCCATGGGCTATTTTGCCTTAGCGATTGTTTTAAGAGGTATGCTACTTAGGACAGGATTTAACTGCTGCCTCTGTTGATCACAGACGTCTGTGTCAGACTAGTGATGAATTTCAGATTTCCCATCCACTTTTACAGAAAAAGGGAAGTGCATTTTCCACAATGGCAGTCATGTGTTTCCCAGTCTCCTGGGTGGAAAATTAACTTTCCTTCCTGCACAAACGAATTGCACATGCTTCATTTGCCTATTGTTCTGTACCCACCAACAACATCACCACCACTGCCACCAACGACGACATTAACTTATTTGTTAACCAAGACAGTCTGACTTGGAACAAAAAAACAATTTTCAGCAGAGGGCAGGAAGAAATAATGCAGACATTTCTTTGTAACATGGGATGACACAAAAGCAAACCCACACAAACACAGGGAGAAGATGCAGACCCCACACAGAAGGCACCCCAGCCAAGAATCAAACCTGAGAACCTACAGCTGTGAGGCAACAATGCTACCACTGTATCATCAAACATCAAGCATTTTAATATTTAGAAACCACAGATATTATGAGGAACAGAACAGATCAAATATGAGGCAAAAATCTGCAAATTTTTTTACAAATGGTGGTGGGTAGGGAATTCAGGCCCTTAACACCTGCATACAAGGTGCAGGGTTCAAGCCTGAGGTATTCCCTACCACACCACCATGAGTTTGCTCTAGCCACCAGTATATAGTAACTGAGGCATTTCACACACACACACACACACACACACACACACACACACACATATACACTCTGCATGCTTACCTTGTTGCTGAACAGCCCCAGTGATGACCTAAATAACTGCTTCCACGATATCCACCCAGCCCCGATGACCTAACTAACTGCTTCCACTTACTGCTTGGTTGCCGCTGATATCCAAACAGCCCCTTTACCTGTATTCCTTGTGCGACTGGTCCATCCTTGCAGTCCAAATCTGCGATTGGTCCTGCCAGCGACTGCTGCAGTCCGGAGTGCCTCCATTTTGCGACGTCAGTGCCACACAGACTTCTGGGCATCTTCGGCTGAGATACCTTTCTCCCTATCTAGACTGCTGAGAAAGCAGTCTGAGAGCATGTCCGGGAAATGATTTTGTGGTTCTGTTCTGTTTTTTTCATTTGTTTTTTAGGTGGGAGGGCTGCAGTCCTATGGCACAAGCCGCCCCTGCAGAATAACACACTAATTGTAATCTCACACAGTAAGTTGCATTCTAGGAAGAACAGCCAAGGAAGTGTACCATAAGAGAAAGGAGTTAGGGATACAACAGCCACACACACAGTCAGATGTCAATCATTTGTAGGACAGCCCATTAAATTACTAATGGTATATACATATTGCAGGGTTAGCCACTTGGCAGTGTAAACATTGGCTGTAAGTGATTCAGTCACATTGAATAATGTTGATGTGATATTCCAACCCCAGTTTAAAAAGGGGATGATAACAATGACAACAGTATATTGACAATAATTATAGAAACAAAACCATATTATTTCATAAACCCAATCAAATGTTTTAATTGTTAAATTATTTAATTGCTTCTCTTGCAAAACAAATAGGTTGTAACTATTTTACAGCAGGTAAAATGTATATATATGCAGCCAAAAGCTCTGTCATCAGAATTAAATGTTACCAAGCAAATAATTTTCCTAGGATATACAAAAACGAATAAATGGCTGACAATACAATACGGGATTTTGTTTTGTAGATATATCCATTCATGTAATTTTCAGCAGATATTTTTACTAACGCCAGTTAATCTCATAACTTGCCAATTTAATTAAATGAACTTGATTGCAAACATTCCTGAAATGATTCAAACCCACACACATTTGAAAAAAATAATTATTTATATTTAATTATTCTTCCACAAAACATTCATGACTTCCTGTGATGATTCTTGAGATATAATAAGTTTCACAAAGTAAAGTGAGATGTGAGTTTAAAAATAGAAAGGATATATATATATATATATATATATATATATATATATATATATATATATATTTTTTTTTTGTTTACTTGTTCTTATAAAAATGACATTTGTTTCAGAATGCATATTAATTCAAGAATGAAGCCACCAACTGCTATACAGATTTATGTTTTGCTTTCATTGTTTCAACACATAAATCAGAAGTTAGATTAATAATCAGGCTACAACATCTACAGGGCATATGGTCATGAAATTGTAAGTACTTTAGTTTTTTACAATGTGTAAAACTTGAAATCTTATTGATTCTAAACTATAACACATAGAACCTGCATAAATTGATTTCCATGACATTTAATTAAACAGAAACATTGTTTCATTTCAAAGGTCCTGGGTTCCATTTCCATCAGTGTTGTTTGTAAATAAGTTATTTAGCTGAATTTGCCGTGAGTATGACTACCATCAGTTTAAATACCTGGGAAATGTTACAAATGCAGAGAACTCAATAAAGACCTTTAGCCAAAGTGCTGGGAAATGTTTTTCATATCCACTTAGGTAAACATAAAATCTTAAACTGTAATTAGAGGTTTTTGCCCTTAACAATATTTCTGTAAATTTTTTCTGTATTGCTCATGTCTGGCATTTATCTTTCTAGAAAATCTGTGGTTGTCTTGCTCTATATCAATGGTTGATATTTATTAGTTTCATTATGTTCCATAATGAAGTACTGTGCATAACATATCTGCTGGTTGTCATTTGTATGCTACAGTTTACATTATAGGTGCTCAGAAACTTCCCTGCCTCAGTATAAGAACCCATTGCTTTATAGCAATAGTTAAACTGCATACCAAGTATGCACCATGCAATGCACACTGCACGGTATGCAATTTGTTTACAGTCTAAGTGCTTAGGATAATTATAAAATACTGCTGAAAATATATATATATATATAAATATATATATATATATATATATATATATATATATATATATATATGGGTCTCCTTCAAAACACCGAAAGACCAGAACATTGACAGTGTTTTGAAGGAGAACAAAACTGCAGAACACCGAAAAACGCGAAATTCAAAATCCCGATGTTACGGGATTTTCATATAGCGCATTTGGGGTTCCGCTATGGGTGATTATGCATGTGTAAGTGTATTTGTGAGGGCTAGTGCTGTGTGTAAGTGTGTGTTGTGACTGTGAAGTGTGTGTGTGAGGGACTGTAGTGCGTGAGTGTGAGTTTGCCTTGTGTGTCTGTTTATGCGATCTCGGAGTTAGAACATTAAAGTAGGGGGGTGGGAGGTGCATGGGGGTTTGCCCCCCTGCCTATTTGAAGTGTAGGGTGGTGTGGTTGGTAGTTTGGGGCAGTTGTGTATGTATTTGTGTATGTTTTTTGTGTGTGTTATACTTACGTGGTTTTCGGTGTTGTGGAGTTTCGTTGTTTTGGTGTCGGTGTTTTGGTCTTCGGTGTTGTGAGGTTTCGTTGTTCTGAAGTAGACCCATATACATATATATATATATATATATATATATATATATATATATATATATATATATATCTGCATCTGTATATAGAAAGGTGCTTGGTATGACATCTGGACAGAGGAAGGACGACAAGGAAATATGGTGGTGGAATGAAGAAGTACAGGAGAGTATACAGAGAAAGAGGTTGGCAAAGAAGAAGCGGGACTGTCTGAGAGATGAAGAAAGTAGACAGGAGTATAAGGAGATGAGGTGCATGGCAAAGAGAGAGGTGGCGAAGGCTAAGGATAAGGCATATGAAGAGTTGTATGAAAGGTTGGACACTAAGGAGTGAGAAAAGGACTGTACCGATTGGCTAGACAGAGGGACCAAACTACGAAAGATGTGCAGCAGGTAAAGGTGATAAAAGATAATGAGGGAAACATACTCACAAGTGAGGAGAGTGTGTTGAGATGGAAAGAGAACTTTGAGGGGTTGATGAATGAAGAGAATGAGAGGGAGAGAAGGTTGGATGATGTAGGGATAGTGAATCATGAAGTACAATGGATTAGCAAGGAGGAAGTAAGGATAGCTATGAAGAAGATGAAGAATGGAAAGGCTGTTGGCCCAGATGACATATCTATGGAAGCATGGAGGTGTTTAGGTGAAATGGCAGTGGAGTTTTTAACCAGATTGTTTAAAGAAATCTTGGAAAGTGAGATGATGCCTGAGGAATGGAGAAAAAGTGTTTTGGTACCAATTTTTAAGAATAAGGGTGATGTGCAGAGCTGTAGTAACTACAGAGGGATTAAACTGACCAGTCACAGCATGAAGTTATGGGAAAGAGTAGTGGAAGCTAGGTTAAGAATGGATGTGATGATTATTGATCAGCAGTATGGTTTCATGTCGGGAAAGAGCACTACAGATGTGATGTTTGCTCTGAGAGTGTTGATGGAGAAGTACAGAGAATGTCAGAAGGAGTTGCATTGTGTTTTTGTAGACTTAGAGAAAGCATATGACAGGGTGCCTAGAGAAGAGTTGTGGTATTGTATGAGGAAGTCAGGAATGTCAGAGAAATATGTAAGAGTGGTACCGGATATGTAAGAGGGTAGTGTGACAGCGGTGAGGTCTGCTGTGGGAGTGACGGGTGCATTTAAGGTGGAGGTGGGGGTTATATCAAGGATCAGCTCTGAGCCCTTTCTTATTTGCAATGGTGATGGACAGGTTGACAGACGAGATCAGACAAGAGTCCCCGTGGACTATGATGTTTGCAGATGACATTGTGATCTGTAGTGAGAGTAGGGAACAGGTGGAGGAGACCCTGGAGGGATGGAGATATGCTCTACAGAGAAGAGGAATGAAGGTCAGCAGGACTAAGACAGAATATATGTGTGTGAATGAGAGGGAGGATAGAGGAATGGTGAGGATGCAAGGAGTAGAGGTGGCGAAGGTGGATGATTTTAAATACTTGGAGTCAATAGTTCAGGGTAACGGTGAGTGTGGAAGAGAGGTGAAGAAGCGAGTACAGGCAGGATGGAGTGGGTGGAGAAGAGTGTCAGAAGTGATTTGTGGCAGACGAGTACCTGTAAGAGTGAAAGAAAGGTCATCAAGAGGGTAGTGAGACCAGCTATGTTATATGGGTTGGAGACAGTGGCATTGACAAAAAGGCAGGAGTTTGAGCTGGATGTGGCAGAGTTAAAGATGTTAAGATGTGCACTGGGTGTGACGAGGGTGGACAGGATTAGGAATAAGTATATTAGAGGGTCAGCCCAGGTTGGAAGGTTTGGAGACAAAGCCAGAGAGGCAAGATTATGTTGGTTTGGACATGTGCTGAGGAGGGATGCTGAGTATATTGGGAAAAAGATGCTAAGGATGAAGCTACCAGGTAACAGTAAAAGAGGAAGGCCTAAGATAAGGTTTATGGATGTGGTGAGAGAGGACATGCAGGTGGTTGGTGTGACACAGCAAGATGCAGAGGACAGGAAGAAATGGAAACAGGTGATCCACTGTGGACCCTAACGGAACAGCCGAAGAAGATGATATATATATATATATATATATATATATATATATATATATATATATATGCATCTGTATCTGTATCATCTACAATTATATGATATATGATTACCTCATGAAAGGTTCAAGAGTAAAAAGAACAAACCAGAAAAAAATTATCAAAAAAGAATGAATCCAAAAATAATAAAAACTGAAAAAAAAAAAAACCCACGGCTGCCTGCATCTCCCATTGCAGGTGCTATGCCCCTGGCTCCCTCAACTACTTACATATACCAACTCCCATATTTCACCACAACAGTCAGGAAAGGACAAACTTATACCTCCTGCTGTACCATGATCTTGCACAAAGAAAAGTCGGCATCAAGAGAAGGGTGTTTGATATTTTTAACATTTGCCAGACAAACTGCAGACCTCTCTCTTTCTATACACAAGCACACACACACACACACACACACACACACACACACACACACACACACACACACACACACACACACACACACACACACACACACACACACACAATCGATATCTATTTAAGCAACAACCCACGAGTAGGTGTGGGTATATCAGGATTTCCACACGGTTGGGATGGTTTGATCCCAAAGGTGAGGCCAACCGTGGGTAAATCCTTATATACCCACACACAAGAGTGAGTTATTGCTATTATACAATGACATTACTTACGAAAGAAATTGTTTACCATTCTTAAATAATGTCATTGTATAATGGTGCCATTGTGTTCCTCTATGTTGTTAATAATTCTTCCATTTTTTTCTGATGTACTCCACATGTGTATGGGAGTTGTGTTCCCACTTATCAGTGCTGTTCAACAGAAGCAACAGAGAAAAAAATAATCTCCTTTGCTTTTTATTATTGTTATGAGGCAAAATGTGGACATAGGTTCATACTAGGCTATCTGCCCTAGGGCATTTATAAGCCTAGCCAGAGTGTGTTTGGCTTTTGCCACCCATTTTAAATTAATTTTGCTATGCCCTTTTTCGAGGTTAGTATACTGTGCCTCTGTCTAACAGTGATACAGAAGTGATACCCGGGGTAAACCTACGATCTCCCATCCACTCATCAAGATTCCTCTTGAAGAGAGTCAATGAGGGACTCTGCCTAACCTGGACTGGGATTTTATTCCAGAGTGAAGGGAGCCGCTGGGTTATGAATCTGTCCCTCCAGTATGTCCTATTTATTTCATTGCTGAGGTTCAAGTCACTCGAGCGCATAGCTCGATGGGATTTGGATTTTCTGAGGTGCAGCATGTCCATTAATTCCGGGTTGGACATGGCTTTATACGTCAGGCACAGATCGCCTCTGAGCAGGCGGTATGCCACTGAGTAGAGCTGGAGTTTCTTTAACCGGGCAGCATATGGCATCTGTTTGAGCCCTTTGATCCTCTTGGTGAGGTACTTTTTCGGGTCTTTCCAGTTGCTGCAAGTGTCTGGTAAGGTACATCCCAAAAGGGGCATTGTACTCAATTATGGGCCTGATGAGGGATGAGTAAAGAGGCACAATGACCTTCCCTGATCTAGATGTGAATCCCTTCATGATTAGGTGGGCTATATAAAATGTTTTTCTAACCACTTTGGCCACGTGGTTGTCAAATGAGAGATTGCTATCAACTTGGGTCCCCAGGTCCCTAATTACTTCTTCTGTACTTAATGGATTACCACCTATGTGGTAATTTGTGGGCACTTTGTTTTGCCAAAGGGGATGACTATACACTTTTTGGCGTTTAGCTTGAGGCCATGGCTCTGGCACCAGTTGTCTGTTTCTATGAGGCCCTTTTGGAAGATGCTTGTGTCGGCTGGAGAGTTGATTATGGTGCCCAGTTTGCAGTCATCCGTGAACTTGGTCAGCCACAGTCCTTCCGTGTTGGCCTGTACCTCCAAGAAATATATACCAAACAAGAGAGGTCCCAGGACTGAGCCTTGTGGGATGCCACTTGTAACTGGTTTAGAGTCTGACATGGCTCCAGCAATTCTAACCATGTGGGTTCTGTCCTTGAGCCAGTTTGCAACCCATCTAGTGACATAGGGGTTTATATTTAAGCTGGTGAACTTATCTATAATGCCCGAGTGGGGTATTGTATCGAAGGCTTTTGCGAGGTCCAGGTAGGCTGTGTGGACCACCTACCCCTCGTCAATGGCCTTGGTGACTGTTTCAAAGAAATCGACCAGGTTTAAGAGGCAGGATCTGCCCTTAACAAAGCCAAACTGGGTAGGATCCAGTGTCTGTATGTCCCCAATATCTTTATTTATGAGGTCCATGATGATCCTTTCATAGCTTTGCAGACCAAGCTAGTCAGGCTTATGGGGCAATAGTTTCCAGGATCCGTTGAGGCACCACCTTTGTGGAGAGGGACCACTGTTGCTGTATGCCACTCTTTGGGCACATATCCTGTAGTAAGGCTGAGACTGAACAGTAGTTTTATGTTTGAGTTTAGCTCTTGGAATTCATGTAGGACACAGCCCGGGACACCGTCTGGTCCCATTGATGCTGTGTTTTTTGCTTTGGAGAGGGCGGCTCTTACCTGAGCATCTGAGATGTCAGGGGGCAGCACTCTGCTGGGATAGATATTTACCCTTTTGGTGGGGAGGGGGTGGAGATGTTTGCGCTGAACCTGTCAGCTAGGATGTTGGCAATGTCTGTGGGTTCAGTGTATTTTTTGTTATTTTGGACTAATTCTGAGCATATCTGGGAATTCCCACCCAGGTTCCTAACAGAACTAAAGAAAGCCTTGTGATTATCCTTAGTGTCCTGTGCAATTTTTCTCTCGAAGCTGGCCTTAGACGATTTTATGAGTGCCTGTAGTTTTTTGCTAATACTGATCAGAGATGCCTTCCCTTTTTGGGATTTTGCTCTATCATCTAGTAGCTTCCTCCTTCTATTGTATAATTTGTTTATGGCTGGGGTCTTGGAGGATTGGGTCTTGGTTTTATATGGGATTGCATGATCCATGCATTCCTGAAGGTGTTCACAGAATGCGTTTATAAAGGATTCTGCGGTCTGGGCCATATTTTCCACAGGCCCGGGGGCTTTGAAGGATTCCACCTCGGTTTTACGGAGTGTGAAATTTGCTTTAGAGAAGTTTTTCACTGTGGTTTTCTGGGCAGGGGGTGGGGTCGTGATGTGAATATCCAGTGAGATTAGTTTATGGTCTGATCTTACCAGTGAGGGATACACTTCTGGTCTGGAGCATAGAGTCCCCATGTTGGTGATGATCAGATCCAGTATGTTTTCCCCTCTTGTGGGAGTGGTAACAAGTTGTTCCATAGGATCTGAGTTTATAAATTCTAGGAACCTTTGGGCTAGGGTGTTGGAGCTAGAGTAATGCTCCCAGTCTATGTTTGGGTAGTTGAAGTCGCCCAATATAATGGTGTTTGGAGAGACCTTCATATTTTCCAGTGTTCTCAGGAAGGCCGAGTGGGGTTCCTGGGTTTGGGAGGGTGGTCTGTAGCAGGCTATAAACTGGAAGGCAGTTTTACCCACTGTTAGTTGCACATGGATAGTCTCTGATGCTTCGTGCTGTGCCACCAACCTGGAGGTGTGGGTATCTTTGACGAATATTGATACTCCCCCTCCTTTTGTGGTTCGGTTCAAGTTTTGGGGCCGAAAATCATGGTATGAGGTATAACCTGGTAGTGCTGGGGTGCTCTCCGGAGCCTTGAACCAGGTTTCTGTTACTGCACAGATATCGATGTTCTCCATGCTAAGGAGAGTTTCCAAAACTCTGGACAGTTCAGAGGTATGACAATCTGCTGAGATTTGTTTCTGTTTCTTTTGTTTTGCAGAACACACCTGATTTTTCTTGTATTTGTTCTGCCCTCCATAGCATATATTAATAGAAAAGTTTAGCTGCTGAATGGTACTTTAGCAGTTGTAGTTTTTCCTATTGGTATAAGCTCAATTTACAACAGATACGCTGGTTGGTCTGTTCAGTCAGCATGCACACTTCTGAATAACAATGGCCCATTATTACATAACTATACATATTAAGGTGGTGGGTTCTTCAACTTCTGCTCATACTAGAAGACGATTATTAGCTGTTGTAGGAGCTACTAGTTAGAGTGCTGTATCTGTGTTCATCACTATTCATGTAAACTTCTTTTCTACTTTGTTTTACAGACTGCATTATTACATATTTTTGCATGTCATGGAAATAAGCTTATGACTGTTACCTATCTTTGGGATGTGTTACATGATTTGATGTAACTGTGTATGTTAACCTTCTGTAATTACAATGTTTGCCTCTATGGCCCAAGTTTTGACTGAAAAGGGTCCATGGGCAATTTTACTTACCCAGTTAACAAACAAAGAAACAAACAAACAAACGAATAAATAAATATATAAATGAATAAACAAACAAAGAAACAAACAACAATCGATAAAAGAAATATTCTATTCTAGGTTTGACTTTGGTGCAGGTGACTTTTTTGTGGTTTACTAATCTCTAGGTTAGGAGCTTTGCAAGATTCAAGATTTTAGGCCATTGTTGTCATTCCGGTGGCATAGAAGGATAAAGCCTTGACTATGACCCAGGTGACGCAAGTTCAATTACTGGTTCATGTGACTGATGGTGCAGCAGTGAGGATGGGAGTGCCTGTCCTGGATCTAGAATAGTGTTAGGCATCATGTTGTGAGCCATGACAGAGGCCAGGGTTCGAGTACAGGACACAATGCTAAGGTGGGGCAGAGGGAACTGAGAACATGTGTATGCCCTACAGCAGGTGTTGTGACACATACACATACACACACACACACACACACACACACACACACACACACACACACACACACACACACACAGTTTGGCCCTCTCATGGGCTGTCCTAGCCCACATCATGATTGATTGATGTTGGCATGGGGGAGCAGAGACTAGGCCAGTGAAAGCTCCCTTACTGAGTGGATGACAGCCCATCTGCTGAGCTTGTCCTACCTAAATGCCTGGTGGGGAATCCAGTCCCTCCAAGCTTGCATGGGGAATTGGCATCCTCCACAGAAAAGGACTTATGTTCACAGGTAAGTACTAGGCTATTGGCCCTAGGGCCTATACAAGTCTAGCCAAATGAGGTTCCCTGGCTTTCACCACCCAAGAAAATTCTTTTCCTGTGCCCTTGATAACAAGGCCTGACAAGTCTTGAACCCAGGGCCCTGTAAACTACAATCATGGCAATGTACCATTACACCATCTGAGCCCTGAAGGAAGACTCTCCTGATTAACAGCACACTGGAGATCTGTCTGGGTGGGATATGTAGTTGAGAACATTAGGCCAGCACCGGGTGGGGTACGGCTCGATAGTCAGCCATTAGGGAATGGGAAAAAAGGATTTTAGGCAATTGCAATTACTATCTAATTTCCACTCTAACTTGAATTGTATAAATAAATGGACTTCTTACAAGGAATGTAAATAAAAATACAGTAAGTTTCTTTGAAGTAACATAAACATTATCAATGAAAACTATGCAAAGATGGCAACAAGAAAATAAAATGTGAGGGGATTATCACAGGTAGGAGAATGCACAAAAATATGCCAGATTAGATTTAATGTAAAGAAAAGTAAGACAATATACTTTGAAAAAACAAATAGAGGCAATACTAAATATCTGCAACAACAAAACTAGACTCCTTATGTCATATGGTCAAATAACAAAATAGTGGGAAATCAGTATAAGATGATAATACAAAAAAGCTGGATGACTCTGGTGTATATAGATAAAGAGAGAGAGAGAGAGAGAGATGTGTCTTCATTAGAAATCTGTTGTTGTCCTTTTCAACAGACAGATGGTGAACCTGCTCTTGGCATACTGTATACAGTTCTGAAAACTCCATCTATGCAAAAAATAAACAGGGCTGAAGTTGTTGGATGCAGACATTTTTTCCCTGTTTCAGATATTAGAGGGAAAAGCAGTTAGATAACTTAATATATAGACCTTTGGAGAAGGTGAGATATCATAACACATTGAAGTACCTTAAAAATCAATAAAGTCCATGTGGACCATATTGTTATGAAAGACAACAATACAGAAATAAAGACAGTCTGAAAATAATAAGATGAAAGCAGATCTATTCGAAAATAATGATATAAACTCTTTTTACACAAAGATGGTGGAGAGTTCATGGATCAGTCCTCTTTTGAAGGTGGTGGAATCAAAAATGGTAGAAGAATTTCAGAAGGTAAAGTGCAGACATTTAAATGTTTGTGGACAGCAGAAAAAGAATTACAATATTGCTTATCTATTACATAGAAGAACAGAGAGACCAGACTGACCAAAAATGTTTCCTATTAGACACTAAATAACTCATTCAGCATTGGGAGGAGTATATTGATGAGTGATAATTCACAGAAAATCATCCAGTGAAATCACTTGTTGAATATTTCTTGTTATACTAAACAGACATTATTGCATGCTAGGTGCAAATCAACACAATAAAATGTAGTAATAAAAAGCTGCAAAGGATTTCAGAAGAGGGCAAGCCCCCCCCCCCCCAGAAACACAATATGGAAGTATATGGGTCTCCACAACCCCTGATACATATATATATATATATATATATATATATATATATATATATATATATATATATGGATCTAGGATGTTTGCTCAAATAAGCAAATGTCCAAATCCATAATAACCGAACACACTTTAACAAAAGTGCTTTTATCGAAAAAGAGCTTTTGTTAAAGCGTGTTACAAAAAAAACCAAAACACTACATTAACATTTTAGCAGGGGGGCTTCGCCGTTCTGCTAAAACCCCACACCTCCCCTACTTTAATATACTCCCTCCGAGACCGCACTACAGTGTAGAAAAGGGAATTTTCCCTTACCCGCACCATAGTACAGCCTTGGCAACAGACATACTTATGCGAAAGTGCTTCTTTGGTGAAAAGCACTTTCGCTTAAGTATGCCCAGCTGTTTGGGTTTTGGTCATTTGCTCATTCGAGCAAATGTCTGGAACCTATATATATATATATATATATATATATATATATATATATATATATATATGTGTGTGTGTGTGTGTGTGTGTGTGTGTGTATGTAAGTTTATTAACAATGATATCAGACACAGAGAAAGTAAAACAGTCCAAATATGACTGTTTCTCCTAATCCATAATTGCACAGTCTCTGTAAATGCAGGACTGTTGAAGAACATGACTCACTGAAAGGAATTTAGTGAGTCATTTAGATGACTCTTATTGAGTAGTCCGTTGATACTGTGAACTATTCCACCAACATTGGATTACCCACTTCTTATTGTTAGCAGCAAGAAACTGAGGAATATTAACAGTGTTTAATAATGACTATGTCTGTTTTGACATTCTACCATCTATGACAAAGCTGCAATTTGTAATGTTACTATGCTCTTAAAGATGTTTGTTAAATAAAATTGTTAAGGAGGCTAGAAAAATCTGACATAGGAGGTATTATGGAAATGCAGACTTCCCAAAACTATAAAGAGCACAGCACTGCAAACTCTTGCTCATCTGTCAGATTAATAGGACAAAAACACTTGCTACTAACCCCATTAGGCTGGTGATTTCTGAACCTAACCAGCATCTCACCCAAACCAAGTATTTCATATTGTAACTTGAGGAGTGTGATGTGAGTCTATATCACTTAATCGAAATACGTATTTGTCAAATACGTATTCATAGAAATCTAAACATGGAAATTCATTTCAGCAAATCTTGGACTTTTTTTCCAGGTTTAGGAACCACTCACTCACTAGCACTCAGGAACACACACACCACACTAAATCAAACCCACCCAACTGGGGGGCTGTGGACCCCACACCCCTTAACTATATATACCAACTCTGAGAACGCACTGAAGTGGGGAAAACAGCAAAGTTGTGGTGATGGCCAAGTACTTCCTAACCCTGGGAAAAAGTACGAAGTTCACTGAAATGAATTTTAATGTTTAGGGTTTGAGGAATACATACTCAACAAATATATACTTTGATTAAGTGAAACAGACCCATGTGATGTAGTTGACAGAATGCCACTACCCACCAGCTAAGCTACTTTCATGGAATAGAAAGTTTTCTCCGCTTGATTAATTCAATCAGTGAGATACAGTGCTCCCACAACTCATTTCTGCATATAAAGTATAAAACATGAAGGACATGTATTTTAAAATGTATCAGTAGGCTAATGAAATCATGTGTCAACCCATCTATTCATTAAGACAAAAAGATCTATCACAGCCGGTTATACTTATTAAATGCTGCACTCCTTAGTGTGATGGCATTAAAATTTACATTCCTGAGTGAATAAAACTAGATTTCAGTCCAATGTACCCTACATTATCATCTCTGAGTGGGTGGGACTTTGACATACCAACCTGCAACTTTGATACTTGTCTCTTACTAAATTGCTTTTCCTCTTGCGAAAGTAAATGACATATTCTGAGTCAGGTCACTACATGACACATATGTAAAATTTTCACTGTAAGTATTTGTGCATTTATGCAGAGTGACATCTATAGTTTGGTGCATGCCTGCAGATAGCTGTAGGACTCAAATTAATAACCAAAATACATCTCCCAAACAAAGCTGATGCTAAGAGATGAGCATTACTTACATATCTCTTGACTATCTCCTGACGTTCTTTCTGGTCTTCGCTCGTGCTGACAGAAAGGTCGGAGATACTGACTGCAGCTGATGCGGTTAAGGTGACAAGCAGCGACAGATCTCCCTCCCCTTCCTCCAGAACCAGCTCTAGCTTGTGGGTCTTTTCTTTATTCAGGGTTGACAGGTCAACCTGGCACCTAGAAATAAACCCTTTCAATCAGCATCTCTGTTTTTCTACACAAGATCAGACAAGAGTTGTATGTGCCTAGCTTGTTCAACTACGCAAAGCAGACTATTGGAATGTTTTCTAGGTCAGCTGAAACACTGCAATGGGATTTTATTTCACTGAATTCTACACTGAATAAAAAGCTCATAGACAAACTGCACAATGTGAAAAAAAGCTATACAACAAAATGTATTATTTTTATTTACATTTATTGTTAACTGAAACAGAATAAAAAACATGGACAATGGAGTACAATCACAATAAAGATGTCTCACACCTTTGGGATCAGGGACTCTGGTAGGCTTGAGTACACTGAATTTTCAGCAGTTTTAAAGGCTCACATATGGCACTTTATGGAACTAATTAAAATGAATATCTTTACCAACCATCTGTTTCATTTATGTGAGCATTCAGTGGCAAATTTAATTATTACAGAGAACTAAAAGAATAGAGACTCAAATTTCCATGTGTTAAAATTATTTTCTTTATTGTCAAAGTACTTTTAAAGAGATGAAATGCATCCAGTTATAACCAAATACCATAATGAAACAACAAAAAACAGTTTATTTTTCTTGAATTAAAAAAAATGTAAATATAACATTTTAAATGTAACTGTGTGTAACATTGCTTTATATCATATGCTACATGTCTTTGCATACAGACATGCATTCACAAACTGTTTTTCATTTATCTTTAGCAGTCTTTCTCTTGTGCATGCATATAGAAAGATTGCTACACACACA
Source organism: Protopterus annectens (assembly GCF_019279795.1). Taxonomy (NCBI): domain Eukaryota; kingdom Metazoa; phylum Chordata; order Ceratodontiformes; family Protopteridae; genus Protopterus; species Protopterus annectens. Next base: position 739,529,600 of record NC_056730.1, on the reverse strand, counting down.
CACACACACACGCACACACACACACACACACACACACAAACAGACACGGCTGGATATGTACACACACACACACACACACACACACAAACGGACATGGCTGGATATGTACACACACACACACACACACACACACACACACACACACACACACACACACACACACACACACATGCATGCCCGTGTGCACACACACACACACACACACACACACACACACACACACACACACACATGCCACGTGCACACACACACACACACACACACACACACACACACACACACACACACACACACAAATGGACATGGCTGGATATGTACACACACACACACACACACACACACACACACACACACACACACACACACACACACACACACACACACACACACACACACACACACACACACACAAGTATTCATGTGTATGTGTGTCTATTGGAATGGGCAATATTCAAATGGGGAACAAGGGAAGAACACAGCATTAAGACTGAAAAGTAACCAAACCTCAGTTGCCATCTGAATAGTAGCAACTGTAAGATAAGTATGGAATACAGTGCAAGAGTACAAACATTTGCCATGGAGAATGTATACTAGTGAAGGCTATGACATGCAAAACAGGGAAAAGGAAAGTAAAAGTTTACTCAGAGAGGGGTGGATATAGCATGAGTGGCCAGTGGTAGGTGACCACTGGTGCTGGCACTAAGGGTGGTAGTGCAGAATGGTGCCTCTACGTGTTTGTAACAGATCAGGGATGCTCTTGGCCGGGTGCAGTGAATGCAGGTTCACATCAAGAAGTTAAGGTTAAAGGTTTCTAGTGAAGGTAACTGTTGGTATAAAATGACCAAGTGACACTGGGAATAGGTGCAGTACTCTTACATCCGACACCTATGCTGCACTCACAGCAGAGGATACTATTTTTAGTGCAGCAGCAGTATGAGGAGGGTTATAAATTTATGTGAGAAAGCAGCATGGAGGTGAGACGTACAAAAAAAATGAAGAGAAACAATACATAAAAGATGCATACAGATACTAACCCGAAAAATATGCCAGGTATTCATAAATGCTTAAAGTTTTGCCAAAATGAAAAACTACTTTACTTTAATGGCCATGGGCAGTTCAGTGGCTTATTGCCAAGACCTCTGTCTAACAGCTCCAATATCATGGGTTCCAGGGTCAGTCCTAGCAACTGTGTGGCCTGATTTGGGCCATTGTGGTGGGACCCATAAGCTGATGTCCCTGTCTACTACCCACCCACCCCCTGCACTTCTGGCTTTGTGGATGTAGATTATTTTGGATTATGGCTCAGGAATACCTGCTATTAGTGTGATTTAAAAAAAAAAAACAATATGTTTGCTAGCTTATGTTTTTGTAATTAGATGTGTTAAAACAGAAGTAAATTATTGGACTACTGGATTATTCTGAGAGCCAATATCTCCTTTAGTTTGTCTCACAGACCTTGCTTAACTAGCTCGATTAGGATCCTGTTTGATGGGCTATTGAGGTGTTTCATCAGGTGGGTGCACATTGGTTACCAGTAAATATGTTCCCAGACTCCTACAGTAGCAAACAATCATAAACCCAATTTCAGCAAAAGAAATAAAAAAGAAAACATAATACATCTATATTAGTCTTCAGCTTACATCTGGTCTTATCTTCCAGGACAGTAAATGGAGCAGTACCGAAAACCAGATGATTAATACAATCAGTTTGGGGTTGAAAAAGTACAGTTGTGTACACTTACCATAAATGTAGATGTTCGAGTGTATTCACTGTTGTAGTCATCACATTTGGGTTATCTACTTGCAGTAGCCCTCAGTTGGCATGATTATCAAAGTCTTGGGTCCTGCATCAGTTGCTGTCTCATCTTCCATGATGTCAGGTAGTCAGGGGTATAAAGCATGCAGCCGACGCCATTACATCAGTTTTTCTTGCCCTAGATGTCAGGTGTCCCCATAATGAGAAGCAGTTATATACAAGGTTATACCACCAACAAAAAGCAAATACACCAGAAAGCTTTAAGTATAGTAAACAAAAGGAGCGGTATAGACAATAGCAGTCAGGGGGCTTGAGGGAGGGTAACCAGGACTGCAACAGTGAATACACTCAAATATCTACATTTATGGTAAGTGTACACAACTGTACTATGTTCTTCATGTTTCACTGTTGCAGTCATTACATTTGGGTAGATTCCCAAAGCTAAGGAACAGAGGAGGCAATTAGAGAGCATTAGGACTAGCCATTAAGCCCTGCAGGACAGCAGTGGCAAAACCAGCTCTGGATTTAGAAAAAATTGGCAAGTGGTAATGCTTGGTGAAAGTATGTACAGAACTCCAGGTAGCAGCTTCTAGGATGTCCCTGGTAGGGACAGCTCTGAGAAAGGCTGTAGAGGTAGATGCAGCCATGGTGGAATGTGGTCTTATCCCCTGTGGGGTAGGGTTTCCATGGTGCTTATAGCAGAAATTAATGCAATGGCCTATCCACTTAGAAATGGTTTGCTTTGAAATGGCCTTCCCCTCTGCCTCGCAGCAAATGCAACCAATAGCTGTTCAGATTTCCTGAGAGGCTTAGTCCTGTCCAAGTAAAATCTAAGTTGTCTGTGCATGTCCAAGGAGTGCAGTATTCGTTCCCCTTTCTTCTGTGGATTAGAAAAGAAGGTTGGCAAATGATTGGACTGATTAAGGGCCACACTGGATACCACCTTGGGCATAAAGGAAGGATTGGTCCTGAGGGACACCCTGTCTGCATGAAAGATGATGAAAGGCTCCACTGCCATGAGGGCCTGTAATTCAGACACCCTTTTTGCTGAAGTGATGTCTAGAACGAAGGCTGTTTTCCAAGAAAGGAATTTCAACTCTGCATTTGCAGCTGGCTCAAAGGGAGGTAGAGTGAGCTTTTCCAATACAAAGTTAAGGTCCCAGGCTGGAGTAGGGGCTCTCCTGGGTGGTCTTAGCTTTTTGGCCCCTCTGAGGAATTGCTTCAGCAGTGGATAAGAGAAAAGGGGTGGCTCTGTATTATAATGTGCTGAAATGGCTGAGGCATGAATTTTAATGGAAGAAAAGGAAAGGCCCTTGTGAAGCATCACAGTTAAGTATTGAAGAATGTGCGGTAAATTGGGCACTTTTGTGCCCATCCCCTGAGTTTGACTCCAGGAACAGAATAATTTCTATTTTTCACCTTAGGATTGTCTAGTACTAGGGCTCCTTGTCTCCAGAATGACATCCATCACTTGCTTACTGAGGGATGGTAACGGAGAGCTCAGGTAATTAGCCAGGCTGCAAGGTTTAGGGTTTGAAGCTGGGGGTGCAGAATCTGGCCCACCTGCTGGGACAGCAGGAAAGGGGTCTGAGGCAGGTGCCATAGTTGCAGCAGTGACACACTGTGCAAGAGGGGGTACCAGTGTTGGCGTGGCCAGTCTGGTGCAATGAGTATTGTCCTTGGTTTGCCCTATTTGATCTTTAGTAGAATTTTGGAGAGGAGAGGCAGAGGGGGAAAGGCATAAACTGAAGGACAGGGCATCCACTTTCCAAGCTTGTCTATGGGGATCCTTGTGCAGAATTTTTCCAACTTGTAGTTCTGAGGGGAGGCAAACAGGTCTATCTCTGGGCTCCCCCATTTGTTTCTCAAAATGTTGAATATCTTTGGTTCCAGTTTCCACTCGTGTGGGTCCATGAGATTTCTGCTTAGGTCGTCTGCCAGTGTATTTAGCTTGCCTGGCAGGAATTGAGCTTGTAGATGCACTTGGTAGCTCAAAGCTGTGTTCCACAGAGCCATGGCTAGTCTGCAGAGAGAGTATGAGTGGGCTCCCCCCTGCTTGTTTATGTACCACATAACAGTGGTGTTGTCCGTCTTTACCAATAATTGTCCTGGAAGAATGTGGTCCTTGAAGGCTGTCAGAGCATTCTGTACAGCTAACATTTCTTTTTGATTGATATGCAGGTGCATTTGACTCGGGATCCATTTTCCCTGAATGCACTGTCCTGCCAAGTGAGCCCCCCATGCATAGTCTGATGCGTCTGTTGTTAGGGTTTGTGTGGCAGGGGATAGAGTGAATGGTAGTCCCTTGTTGTGGTGGCAGGCCTCTGCCCACCAAAGGAACTCTGTCTTTAGACAAGGGATGATAGGAATCATTGATTCTAGGTCCTGAGAATGTTGACATCATAGGCTTTTTAGATACCATTGTAGTTTCCTCATATGCAGTCTTGCATATGGAATTAGTAGAATGCAAGAGGCCATGAACCCCAGGGCTTGCAGCATTTTCCTTGCAGATAGCTGGGTCTTTGTGGCCAGTAGTTTGAAGTAGGCTGTCAAATAAGCTTGTTTCTCTGGAGTCAGGTAGGCCATCTGGGAAGTTGTATTCAAGCTTGCTCCCAGGAATACAGTTTGTTGGCAGGGTACTAGATGTAATTTCTTTTCATTTATGGTGTACCCCAGAGAAGTTAGTAATTTCTTTACAAATGCCAGATGATTTAATAGTATGTCCTGGCTTTCTGCCTGAATTAGACAATCGTCCAGGTATGGATATATTTGAATATTTCTTTGCCTGCAGTACACAATGACTAGAGCTAGGCACTTTGTGAATACCCTGAGCGCCGTAGATAAGCCAAAGGGTAGTGCAGAGAACTGATAGTGCACATAGCCTGCTCTGAAGCGTAGGTATTTCAGCAAGATTCCATTATTGGGATGTGCACATAGGCTTCCTTTAAATCTAGTGTTGCCAACCAGGCATTTTTGCCTAGCATGGGAAGCAACTGATGAAGAGTTAGCATTTTGAATTTTGGGATTACCAAAAAGGTGTTTAGGATAGACAGGTACAGGATAAGACGCCAGGAATTGTCTTTTCTGGGTACCAGGAAAAGTCTTGAGTAAAAACCTTGCCCCATTCCTCTTCTGGACAGGTTGAATAGCCCTGATACTTAGAAGAAAGAGAACCTACTTTTGAGCATCTGCCCACTGATTTGGGGGTAGGTCTGGCCAACCATTTGGGGTTGGTAAGGAGTGGAAGTGGAATCTATATCCTTGGGAATCTATATTTAAAACCCATTTGTCTTGGGTAATGAGTTCCCAGTTTTTTGCATGCAGAGCGATCTTTCCCATAAAGGAACAGTCAGTTTAGCAGGGCTTGGAAGGTTTAAAGTTAAGTCATTGTGACAGTTTACCATACGGGGGTGTCTTACTACTTCCAGCTTTGGAAGTGGGAGTCCCCCACTATTTAGGCCTGTGAGTACCTTGAGACTGAAGCCTGGGTGGTCTGCTCATCCTGGGTTTGGACTGAGAAGGCCTGGAAGAGGCAGGAAAGGACCAATTCGTAGAAGGACAGTGCCTAGTAAATCTGGGAGGCTGTACTTGCAGGAAATCTTTAACAGTTTGCATAGATTTAGCTTTTTCCTCCATCTTTTTAAGTACTTCTGCTTTGTTGCCAAACTGGCGGTCTTGGTTTAAGGGAGCACCCTGTAATTTAGCTTTAACATGATCTGGCAAAGTTTGCTCCTTAAGCCAAGCATGCCTTCTAAGTACAAACTCAGTGACAGCAGCCCTGCAAGATGCCTCTAATGAAACAAAAACACATTGCAAAGTATGTTTTCCAACTTGTTCAGCAGAATGCATTAAATCCTGTAATTCTTTATTTTCAGCACAGTCAGGAATCAACATCATTTTCTGTTTAAGCAATCCAGTAGTATGCTGCTGATACTTTAACAGATGAAACTGGCAGTTTAAGGCCCTAATGGCCAAAGTAGCAGAAGTGTATACCTTCTTACCCCAAATGTCCGGAATCTCTATCAGAGGGGGTAGGGTTTTGGCAGTAGTAGTCTTAATACCTCTGGGTCCCTGTGAAATGGTCTCTGGATCCACAGTAGGATTCTTAAAGAGGAACTTGTGAGAGTCAAGTACTTTGTAATACCTGTCAGGTTTTCTGGGAGCTGGAGGTAAAGTGTCAGGGGCCAGGCTAGATTCCAAGAAGGCATCATCTACAATGTCCAGTACAGGAGGGATAGCTAAAGGCCTGTGTTGTGGTACGAGGTAGAATTCCCTAAGCCTCTTTTTGGAGTCAGAGTAATCCAGGCTTTCTCAGTGCAAATGCTCCCTAAGAGTATGCAAAGTTTCACCAAAAGAGAAATCCTCTGGAGGGGAAGCAGAGGCAATGGAGTCCTCTGCATCAGAATCCACATAAATAGATAAGGGCAACTCCTGGTCATCAGGGAAAACAGAAATTTCAGAATCCTGATCAGAAGAATCAGAAGGAAAACCAGTTCTAGGTCTCTTAGAGGGAGAAGGGCGGCTTCCCCTGATTAGAGTAATAAGATCTTCAGCCATTCTTATTATTTGTTTTTTAGGCATAAGGTACTGACCATGCAGTCTGGGCATCAGTTTTCTAGGCGTGGATCAAGTTTTAGGCCTTGAAGAAGAAGATGGCATCGGTTTAATATGCAAGTAGAGACATCGGCAGGCTCCAAAGTCGAAGAAGCACCTCACAGCATACTGGACTCTGAATGGGTCTCAGTAGAGGCCTGTGAATCTGAAATAGCAGGTATCAGGGGCTGCGAAAGCACCTCACTGAGTACCGGTGAACTGGTGACTAACTTAGCAGAAGTGTCGTCGGCAGCTTTGGACCTATGCGGTCTGTCTCAGTCTTTATCTTTGCATTTTTTTCAGAATGTCAGTAGTCGGGTGGCTTACTGAAGCCATTTCTGGATAACTGAACTGAGCACCAAAATATTTAAATGGGAAAATGAACCAACGACGAATAGTTCGAGGTTTGAATAAGGCACAAAACCGATGGCGAGGGACGTCATGGTCTGGGCCTAAGCAAGGAATGCAGTACAAATTAAAATCTTTATAAGGTATTTGCTTTCCACAAGAAATACAATTGTTAACTTTTACTGACATCAGTTTAGAGCAAGAAAAAGGATCCCCAACGGGGTACTTAGCTTTGCTGAAGACTTTGGATCTGAAACTCGAAAACGAAAATTTCAGGAGTCGTTCGTGCTTCGGGCACTGCACGGCAAGAAAGACTGATGTAATGGCATCGGCTGCATGCTTTACACCCCAGACTACCTGACGTCATAGAAGATGAGACAGCAACCGACGCAGGACCCAAGACTTTGATAATCAGGCCGACTGAGGGCTACCTGCAAGCAGATAACCCAAATGTAATGACTGCAACAGTGAAACATGAAGAACATCCCTGTTGAGCACTCAGCAACAGCAATTGACAACTACAGGGTTGAGCCACACAAGAGGAGTGAAGCTGCTGTTACTATTAGTACTGGACTAGCCATTAATGCAATAGATGACCGGAAATTTTGTCTGCTCCACTAGTGAGACTTGTTACTACTATAGCAGAAAGAGTACCAGGAGGAAAAATGCCTTGCACTTTAGTCTGTAAAGCAAATGTGTGGACCACAAAAGGCATAATGATCCTGTCACACCTTTGGGGTCCCCATAATGGAGTAGGCACATACTGGACCAAATAGTTCCAATTGCCCTAGGAATGGCCCTAATGGATTCAGTTCTGACCTCCGGTCACTGACTGATTGACGTTTTACATGTTCTGTCTATATCTGGGTGGAGTTTTGGCAGATAGTCTAGTTTCCTCCCACCTCCAAAACAACAAGATGGTGGACTGGTTGCACAAGAATCTATATTTACCCTTGTCTTTGTGGAATGGTTCATGAATAAAATGTGTCTTAAAAGGGGTCATTTAATTTACCTGGTTAACATATACATAGCTATATTAGTTTAAATGAATTCAGACAAATCACTAAATACACTGAATTCAGGGGGAAAAACCTCTTAGAGCACCTTAAAGAAAACCACAAATGCACCTACTTTACAGACAAAGGGTAGACCCCTTAGCCTATGTTCTAATATCTTTGTTCTGTGCTTAGACTTCTTCTCAGTTTCTATAAAAATCAACTTAACAACTTCTAGCTGTAAATACATACATACATACATACAGCCTTACAACAGATAATCAGTAGTGCTGCTTCTGCCTTGTAGGGCAGAACTCCGAATTTTGCCTATAGATAATACTGACAGATTACGTACATAGATGCTTACCAAAATTATATCAGTATAAATGTACCTCTCTACAAGTGACATATTGTAACTAAATAAAAGTAGCACAAGTACATCAGATCACTAGATACTGAGTCGTTACGTAGGTGCTTACAGTTTGCATTTCACATATTTTAACCTAATTTTTAATGCTTACTATTTTATGCACTGTTAAGTAATGGCTGCAAGTTTAATGCATGTATCATTTCCCTTGTTGAATACTGAACAACGTATTTTAATAAGAATCACATATTTTAATAAGAATCACAATGATAGCAGTCCTATGACTTCAGTACTATACAGCATTGTTAGCCAGTTTTGCACATTTGCTAAGTACCTGATACCAACTGTGCATGTATATAATATTGTAAGGTAACTGTGCTCTGTATTTTATATCAGCTGTGCTTTATAATATCTTATACACTGTCAGTTACTGTACTTAGTATTGTGTTTGTACTATGGCGCTGTTTATTGTGTACCTTGACATCCGGGTCATGTCTAAAAAGGGTCATCTCACCAGTCCTCTTATCCAGTTAACAAAGCTTTAAATAAAATAAAATGATAATTAACACGTAATTTAAAACTTCTGCATAAAAGCACACATACCTCACTCAACAGCAGAAACACTGTATGACATTAGCATAGAAAGAGCATGACTGCAGCACAGGAAATGCACTCCTTGTGCATCCTATACCAGCGTCTGGCTAAAGAAACACAATGTACACTGCATATGTATACATGGGTGTGACAGAATGGGCCGTGCCATCTTAAACAGCACAAGAAGACCCTCCTCATGCTTGTGCCCTATATTATTAGTCTCTTAGCTCTTGTTTTATGTTCTGATGTCTTGGCTTCCTGTTTATCTAGCGACATGTGCTTCACAAAGACTTAGCCCCTGCAGGCGCACTGGTTACTTTATTGTAACCTCATTGTTAATGCACAATAATGGAACCACATTCTCGCCCCTTGGCTATTATAATATGCACTCTGCTGTCATACTTTGTTTACTTTATTTTTGTTCTGAGTGAATACTTTATGATATGCATTCTCTCTACTCTTGGATCATTTACTTCCTGCATACAGAAATGCATTCTAGGAATATGTGTATCCAGATTGTCTTCTCCATATCTTTCCTGTAGAAACAGGATTCTCATTTCTATCGTGTGGTGGGAATTCATACACTCCTCAGAATATATTCTTTTTGGTCACATAAACTGAATTTGAAATGCACTTGATGGGTTAGCCACAATCAGAACATAACGTTTTTATATCTTTTTTCAAGCCTGGTTCCTTCTGACCATCACCTGCTTCCACTGGTTGGTCATTCTTTTTATTATGCTGTCCACAAACTGTAGTACTCTGCATCTCCCTGTAAGGGGTCGCTGTCAGGAGATTTGCCTCATGGAACCTATAAGGAGTTGGGGTGAGAACCAAACAATGGCTAGGCTGTCATGTCCTCCCGCTACATAGTGACCTGAGGAACATGTCACCATACTGGTGCCTGAAATGCGTGCACACTTCAGTGCACATGTTGATGTCCAGACACAGCTCTACCCCCTGCCTGACAAAGCAGAAATGCAGTCTGAGACTCTATCCTGTTTACTTTGAAATCTCTACCAGATGTCAGCACTCAGGAAGACCAGGCCACCTCCTTTGGAATGGGAAAACCAATATTGGTTGCTTACTTCTACATCCCATCAGCTGGCTGCTCCAACACCAAGAGGTTCACTAGTCAAACTGCAGTAGCTAGGGCTGAAGTCAGAGTTCTATCTTGCTGCACAATACAGTGAACAAACCATATTTTGGCGAATTAATTTTATATAAAACTTTGCTAGTATCATTCTGTCATACTGTGCAAGTCTAACTCCTTTATCAGTCTCTGTAATTTCTCCGTAAGACAAAGACGCATCAATCAGTTTGCAAAGTAAAATAAGTACATGGCATTAAAAATGCATAGCAATGTGCTACTTTACACCAGTGGATGCGTTTATCTATTGCTTTATTATTCTGCTCCTACAGGTCAGTCATATATATATATATATATATATATATATATATATATATATATATATATACTATTTATCTATATATATATTTTAAGCCATTCAAAATGCATACTGTATGTTTGTATGTATATATATATATATATATATATATATATATATATATATATTTATCTATATATATATTTTTAAGCCATTCAAAATGCATACTGTATGTTTGTATGTATATATATATATATATATATATATTTATATATATACTATTTATCTATATATATATTTTTAAGCCATTCAAAATGCATACTGTAAGTTTGTATGTGTGTGTGTGTATATGTGTGTGTATGTATATATATATATATATATATATATATATATATATATATAAAATTCAAACTTCATAATATGTTCATGTATACTACTGATAAATTACACATATGTTTTATTGTAATGATATGGCTTTTCTGCATTAGTGTCAGAAGTTCTCTCAGCATACGCATTTTTTCCCCATTATTCTGAAGGGTTAATCATGAGATAACTGCTCATTTGTTGGCAAAGTGATTAGTTGAGACATTGCCAAGCTGTCAAATACTATGTTCCAGGCTGCTTATAATACGTATAATGCCCTATTATGAGCTAATACAGTAGTTAGTCAAATAATATATGAAATGTAAATATGTATGCATTTTTTATATGCAGGGTATGTTTAGTATACTTACATAATAACAAAATAGTAAATGGTAAGGTATTCAGGAAGTAGAAATCTGTTAACCTTCTGATACCTAGTGACTATGTAACATACTCAGCCGAAATGTTTTATTTATTATGATTTCTTGCTAAGCATTATTATAGTACATCGAGTTATATACTTCAAAATATATAAATATCATACATGCTTTATATGTATAGTATTTTTCATTCATTCATGCATACATTCCTTCCTTCCTTCATTCATTCATTCATTCATTCATTCATTCATTCATTCCTTCAGTCATCCATTCTCTGATACCTGCATTATCCTATTTAGAGTAGGGGACAGAGAATCACTATTGCCAGGATGCCAGTCTGTTGCATGACAAAAGCACACACATTGAGACACTTGCACACCCCACATATATAACTACTGACAATTTACTTGAATGTCAGTTCAGTTACACATATGACTATGTAAAACCCATACAGGCCTGTGGAGGATGTGCAGACTTCATACAAACGCTATCATTGCTGGGAACTGATTCAGAGATCTAACAGCTGTGAGATAACAATGACAACCAATAAACCACTGTGCCACCCATATAGCATTTTTGTAACGCTAATATTATCATAGTTAGTTGCTATACATTTCATTAAGCGGGAATACATAACCCGTTTGTAGTTATGTCATGCTGATGTAAATAATAGACATGACTAAGTATTTTAGCAGTGTAACGGTATGCATGAGTACTGTATATCCAAGGGAGCCTTAGTCACATCTTAATAATGTTGTTTTCAACTTATTCAACAGGAACATGTCCACTTATGATGTCTTGCTGAAGTTATGACAAGCATGGGTGTGTGCTTTAGAACCAGTGGTAGCCATACAAGCTTATTAATATGGAAGTTATACACTTTGTTGACTGCGTTAGCCCCACTAGGCCAAAGACCTCTCTTCAGGTGAGACCTGAGGTGGTATTTATACTGACTAGGTGAAATTTGGCCAAGACACCGGGTAACTTCCTTTACTCTTGCAGCATGTATTTCACACAGTAGTTATGCGTTATGCATACAAGTGCTTACCTATGTATGGAATCTTTAGCAGTCTCAATATCTTACAGAAATGTGCTATTTTTATACTTGTAGGTTTTGCTTCTGCATTGTTGTCTAGGTTCTGTTTATTCCTTTGGGCTACTCACATCTATTATTCATTCAAATTACAGAACAATTTTCACATTTTATGCTCTTTGTCATTATATGTTCATTTCAATTTAGTGGTATGTCTTTTTTATATTATACTTCAGAACTGCTGCTAATGTATTCACTTTTTTACTTTACTCTGCGGCATTAATGTGCATGATGATTGTTCACCAACTGTTAATGTGGTTTGACTGGATGTTGCCAAACAGAGAATAAAACATCTATATATTTATACACGTGTTTTAATGTTGCACTCTGGAATATGCTAAGAGCACACTCTAAAACTGCTTAGGATGTATGCTGTGCTTTTTGCTGTATTATATGCTTCTCCAGTATTACCATCTGGAATACTCATTGTTTGTTATTCATGTTTGAGGAACTAAGGCAAAGTAAGAGAATGGAGAAATATGGAATACATCTTGAAGCACTGTGGGAATAGATGAATGTGTAGCCAGTGCCACTTGCAGATTTCTGCAACTAACTTACCACAATGAACACTGAGCAAACTCAGCAAAAATGAAAAAATAAAAAAACCCCAGGCTTCGATCCAAATATTTAATCCACTTTAGCGCCTCGGCAAAATAGTCTTCAAGAAGTGATACCAAGTGGACAAGGACAGCTGTTGATGTACAGCTTTGACACATTTTAGTAAGGACTTTTGTCCACATTTTTGATATTGTTCTGTACAAAAGATTTGTGAATACAATCAACATTCCATTGGATCATAAGATGGCAACTGCAAAGCCTTTGTACACGATATTAGACAAACATAAAATAAAATAAATAAAAAATAAAGAAATGCTGAAAAAATGAGCACTGTCTGAAAAATAAGGAGACTACTGAAATGGCACTGGAACCGGTCCCAAAAGCATTCCTGTTAAATGCCTTCATCAGTGCCGTGACAGAGAAATCTGAAATGAAGAAGCACTCTTCAAATGAAACCGACAGGCAGGGTAGATACTCCAAAACAGAGGGAGACACTAAACAAAGCTTAAAAAATGGTAGTATAGTCATGAGTGTATGGCTGAAGAGAGCTACTGCTACCAAAAAGCCTTTGCAAAGATCATGTGAAAGGAAGACTAATTACATTAACAAGAAGGATCAGATTCTCTCCAACATCATCAAGGTTATAATCACTATCAAGTTCATGAAATGGGGATGCAAATTTCTGGCGTGCATTCAGAAGTATGTGATTAGAACAGAGATATGCTAAATACCATTATATAAGTCTGCTGTGTTGCTTCACCTGGAACACTGTGTCCAGTTCTATAGACCGTAGCTACAAAATAACACAGACAATAAATAAACAACACACCAATCAACCATAACGCCAAACTGTTAACAAACTCCACAAAGGTGATATAGCTCCAGTACAGACTTGTCAAACTGAACAGCTATGATCCCGTGTGTGAGTGGAGGGTGCTGTTGAACAGCTATAATCCTGTGTGTGAGTGGAGGGTGCTGTTGAGCAGCTATGATACTGTGTGTGTACAGCTCCATCCCATTCGCACACAGGATCTTAGCTGCTCAGGTTGTCGAGTCCATGCTGGAGCCGTAGCGTCTTTGTACAGTTTGTAATAAATAAACAAACTGGCAATCAACTGTGCCATGGCATAAAGCTGCAGCAATGCTAAATAAACTGTAAAATTTATATGAATTATGCATATTACAGTTTATTTAGTCTTCCTGCTGTGGTATAGTCAATTTCTAGTTTATTTATTTATTTTTAGTTCTGCTTGATGCTTTGCCTTCTACATGGGTCATATTTCACAGTTTGGGACAACAAGGAAACATTTCAAGAAAGGAACATAAAGATGGAGCTGGGTTTGATCCAGGTAACAAACACACACACACACACACACACACACACACACACACACACACACACACACACACACACACACGTGTGTGTGTGTGTGTGTGTGTGTGTGTGTGTGTGTGTGTGTGTGTGTGTGTATATGTGTGTGTGTGTGTGTGTGTGCAGAGAATGCAAAAGCAAAGTGTACATACCTTGGAAATGAACCAGCCAGAAAGATGTGACAGAACACTTGGAAGAACCTCAACGATTCAAGTAAGGTACTAGAGTGTAAACATATCATATAATTTGTTTTTTATAGATGGGTAGGCTTGACGTGTGTGCCTGGAGGATAAAAGGAAAGATATAAACAGTGTAAGTGCATTCAGAGCACACACTGTCATCTGACTCTTTGGTGGCAAAGAGGAGTGATTCAGAATTGCTTGATCTAAGTACAGATACTTATCACTAACTAATAGGGTTTTCCAGTTTGTGGTTAAGCTAATGAGATGTCAAGTACTTAGTAACAATCAGACTTGGGTTAATATGCAACTCTGCACTCGTGACTCAACCAGACCAAAGCTACAGGGATACTCTGGAGAAAGGACAAATTAACTTCCTTCTCTTTCTTTCCTACCTTTGTTCTGTGAAAACAAAAGAAGTGTCAGAACTTACGGAGTTGAACAAAACAAGGAAAGCTGAGTTATCTGCACATTTAGTATCGCAGCAGCAGAGGGCAGCACCGAGAATGAGACAGTATTTACACAGCCTAGGCCATAGGAATTATCTCTAAAGAACAAATATTTTTACAACAGTCTTACACACAGCAAGCCTTTCACAGTTCTGATGTATTTAAATATAGTTATTAGCAGGTCTCCTGAGGAGTCCATGACAGATAGCTGGGGTTTAATAAAAAGGATACGTCTGGCAACATTTCCAGAAAATCTGCAGCAGACAACTCATGACGGCACTTCATAAAAATTAAATATTTTTTGTTAATGTTATTAAGAGCAAGATACGCAATGTTGCCACAGGCAAACAGTAAATGCCATGCTAATTAGTTCACTCTAGTTAAGCCTTCCCACATTTGCAAGACACAAAGCCCTGTTATTGTACTGACTGTCTAGATAACATCCCCACCAATAGCTTCAGCCAGATGCCTCAATGCTGCTTTATGAATTGGTTGAAGTTAAAGCATTTCTCAGTAACTTAGTGCGATTGTTATGAAGTGGAAGAGGTAGAGCAGATGCACCTGCTTTCCTTAATGTTTAAATATATGTTTCTCATATAATCGGGAAACTCTCTTCACCGAAGAGTGTTACTACTAATCACTGAAACATACAAGCACGCACAATACTATAAAAATTCATGTATGTGGCTTGCTGAGGGATGGTAAATAAGTCTGCAGCAAATGGCAGAAGCCAATATTTGTATTGCATCGCAGATCCCTTAAGTGCACAAGTGTAAACCCAGTTTAGGACATCAATAAATCTTTATGGAGAATATGACTTTACATTTCATCAAACATACACGAGCAATGTTTCCTATAGTTGTTATTTTTTTCCACATTAATTTTTTATTGTATCCTTTCAGCTTAAGTATTAGTCAGCAAAATCCATTTTTTTCGTTTCAGCTTTATTAAGAGCAATGAATACAAACACTCAATTTAATAGCAAGAAAACCAATAATCTGCAAGTTACTAAATAAATATAACATTGTAGTTCTACTAGTTTAGTCCATTTCTGAAAGGGCTGAGCAATGCAAATTGTGATTATTTTCAAAGAATCAAATTAAAAAATTCTGTTTATTCTGGTTGAAAAGTGACTTGTCAAAAGACACACAGATAAAATATATTGAACGAAAATTAGCTGGCCAAAAGTCCCTTATTAGAACCTCTCTCTGATTTCCCCATTTACTTAATTCCAGTATGTGGGATGTCCTTATACTGTGGATGAGATCTTGCTTCAGCTGACTGACTTTTGGCTATATTCAGCTGTAAGCCCTTCAGAATTCTGGCTTTCAGTTTGATACAATAAACAGTTTATTCTCTACTTTTCTTCTTATGATGGCATACATATATTGATTCGTTATCATCATCATCATCATCAACCCCCTTTTTCCCATTTTCTGCATGGGGTCGGGTGTCATGTTAACTATCTTCATCTCTCTCATTTCACTGCTACACTCCTGCCTTCTTTGACACTTATGCCTGACTGTCACAGATCTTCTCTTACACAATCCATCCACATCTTTGCTGGACACCCTCGTTTCCTCTTACCTTCTTCCTGTCTGTTCCAAATCTTATTCACCAGATTGTCTTCTGCTTTTCTGCACATGCGCCTGAACCACTGTAATTTGTTCTCTTTGATCTTTTCTACAACTGGAGCCACTTTGACTTTGGCTCTTATGTCCTCATTTCTTTGTCTTACACTGTGTATTCTACCACCCATCTCAGGCACTTTATCTCCATCACCTCTAGCTTCCTCACGTGATCTTCCTTTACTGCCCAGGTTTCTGTACCACACAGTAATACTGGTCACACCACTGTCTTGTACACCTTACTTTTCAGCTTCTTTGGCATTCTTATGTCATACACTACCCTTTACACTCTGTGCCAGGTAGTAAGAGCCCCCTTAATTCTAGCTTTGGCATCCTTATTCAGACTTCCCTTGTCCTCAACCACCTCTCCCAGAAACTTGAAGCTGTTAACCTGTTCCACTATCCTCCCTTCTATCTCAGTTCTCAGCTTCATCTGATTTCCCCAGTTTACTACCATTAATACTGTGTTATCTGCACTTTGTTTCATCCCATGTGCTTTCAGTTTTGCATTCCATTCCCCTGTCCTTTGCTGATGTTCTCACTCAGAGTTTGTATGTAATGCCACATCATCTGCACACAGCAACTTTGTTGATCTGACCTGTTTGCTAAGGTAGTGCATCACCAGTATGCGCAGCAGTGGGCTCAGAGCTGAGGCTTGGAACACACCCACTTCCACTCCCACCTCCTCCTTCTGGGAACCCCTCTGTGAAACCGAACACTGTTCATGCTTGAGTCATTAGATCCCTATACATAGCCGGCACTAATACTACCAATGTTTCTGGGACTTTGAACCACGACAGTACTGCACAAATCAGCTTTCTTTGGACCTTGTCATATGCTTTCTCCAAGTCTAGAAATGTCCAATTCGACTCTTTCTTCATCTCTACATTCTTCTCAACTCTCTGTCTGTGCTGCTTCTTGATCCAAATCTGAACTGATCATCTCCCATCTTACTTTCTACTGCTCTGCATATTCATTTATGAATCACCCTCTCCAAAACTTTAATGCAGTGAGACATAAGTTTGATACCTCTGTACTGCCCACAGTTTTGGATATCCCCTTTGTTCTTGTATGCTGGCATGAGTATGCTTATTCTCCAGTCATCTAAGATACACCTTTCTTTCAACACTGCTATGAATACCCTCAGGAGCCATTTCTCCCCTATCTCACCCAGCATCTTTACTGTATCTGCTGCAGCCTAATCTTAACCTGCTGCTTTCCCTGACTGCATTTTCCTTAGTGCTGTTCTTACTTCATCTATGGTAGGCTCCTCCTCTTCTCTTATCATAGGCTGTGTCTGTGGCTGTGTCTATGGCAGTACACCTTCTGTGGGGCTTTCTTCATTTAGTTCTCCTTCCATCTGCCTTTGATGGACTGTGGAATGGTGAGGAGTTTGTTGCTGGCATCCTATATGAATGGTGTCTATGTTCTTTATCTTTCTGTCTTTGACTTGCAGCCTGATAGAGTTTCTTTGTACCACCTACCGAGTCACTTTGAAGAAGTTGGTACAGTGCCTCGGATGCCTTATTCTTTGCTATTTCATCTCCTCTCTTAGCCTCTTTGTTAGTCAATCAATATTTCTTCCTAGCCTGATCTGTCTTTTCTATCTCCCTCTTTTTTCTGCACTCCTTTTTTTCTTTTGACAACTTCCTGGACTTCTATTTCCTCCTCTTCTTGGGGTGCTAGAGCCATGAGTAATTCCTTGAACTGGTTGCACTTTCTCTCCAGTCAATCTTCCTGTCTTCAGCCTGAGCTGTCTCTGATCACTGCTTGCCGCTGACTGTGGCAACCAGTGTTTTATGTTGTAGGCAGACTGTTTCACTGGGGATGATTTTGGAATCACTGATTTTACTTCAGTGATTTATCTAGTAGGTCTTACAACTGCTACCTGAATGTACTCTTCTGTTCACTGTCACAACCCTGCTGTGGGGCATAGGCTGAGATTATGAATACTGTCATCCTATCAGTCTGATTGGCAAGCCTCTCTCTCTCTCTCTCTCACCACAATTCCCACAACATTTCTAGCATGTCCTCCAAGTGACTTTGCTCCACTGTCCTGCACTGCCCTTCCATCTTGTCTCTTGGATACATAGGATGTCCAGCCTCCTCCTTACCATTATGTCATACACTTTCAAACTCCATCCTGTCAGTGAACCAACATTGAGTTTAGCAATTTATAGTTCATGTTTGGCAGGTTGATTGGTTTTACATCCAGCTTTCAATCAACATAGCTATCCAAGATAACCCAGGCCGGGCAACTGAACACTGGTCAGCAGCTTAGTGACCCAGGGCTGCTGGGCTTTATGGCAGGCACACACTGACCAATAGGGGCACATACACCCCTTCCACCATTAGCATGAGTCACTGGAGTAGGTCAAAGTAGGTCAGGTCCTCAACCCACTTATCACCGGAAAATACCCATGCCAATTTGGCAACTTTAGTCAACATGACCAAATCGTCTAGAGCCATATCTCCTAAGGGAATTTCTAAATTTCCCTGTGTTCCTACTGGCTTCCCCAAGTACTAGCTGAATTAAAAGTGTATGTATCCTCTGAAAGTCTTTGCCAAATGCTATTGCTGTATTTGTAACCCTATGTGTGTATGCTAGCAGCCTACCGCGGACTCCATTTATCCTGGTATCCCCAGCCCATCTCCTCTCCTTTAGGTGCTTGTGGCCCTCCACTGCATTCATGGGTTTGTCCACTAGATGGCAGTCTTTACCCACTGCTAAGGAATTTTACTGTAGTTTAAATAGCTCTTTAAAATCTTGTCTATCCTACTATTGCCCTACCATCCCTATCTAAACTTCTGTGAACCTCTAACCAGTGCTTCACCTCTGTGTCTATCTTACCTTTGGGCTTGCTATCCATCTCACTGATTGTTTCCTCGCTGACATGCTCTTCCTTCTCCTTGGCTCTACCCGCTCCATTCACCTTATGGACTCACTCTGCTCCCCTACCCTGCCCTCAAATATCACCCGCCTCCAGCACCTCTTACACTTAATACACCACACCCACCTCCTCCTGCAAGCAATCAACCAACTCACCCCACCCACAATCAACCTACCCCTTCCTGCCCAACCCCAACAACTCCACCCCCTTTCACATCACTAAATCCAAACTCTGTAAACATTCTTTCTCCCTATACCTGAGCCAAAACTCACTATCAAATATTACCCAAATTATAATCATGCCTTCCAAACCAGCATCAATTCTTCCACAATTACTACTTCTTATCACCTTATCCTACTTAAACTATCTCACCAGACCTCTCTATACTGATTACACACCCCCTTTACATATAACTACTTCCAACTGTGCACAACATCCATACACAACAACTTGCAAATCCCCTAGCCTCTACTTCCTCAACATTACCATGCTCTTCCCCTTTAAACTCAAAGCAAACCCCAAACCCACTACTCCCATCTATATTAGCACCATCTCTATAAAACCTACAACCGATAAATCAGGTTTTAAGCTATGTAAATATCTCTTCTCCCACATCCAGCACTTTATTTCTACCCTACTCTCTGGTGACATATACCCAAACCCCCATCCCTCTCTCAACTCAACCTCCTCACCTCATCCTCCCCACTCAAATGGTAGATCCCTCCATCTCATAGCTCTAAATGCTCAGATCATCTGTAACAAAATCCTCAACCTCCAAGACTGGCTTCTCTATAATCAACCTGATATTCTGTGTATCTCTGAAACCTGGCTTAAACTGCATATAAAAGACTCAGAATTGATTCCACCCAACTACTGTATCATTAGAAAAGATAGAACTCATAAAAAAGGGGAGGTGTCGCCCTCCTTTAGTCTTCATCCCTCTTAGTTACCCCCTACTCCAAACCTATTCCCAAATTTGGTAATGCTGAATTAATCCAAATCCTTCTTCAGGTAAACAAACACAAACTCATCTGCATTGTCATCCTTTACATCCCTCCTGGAGACAACATCCCAATCCTTGAAGACATTCTCTCCTGGCCCTCTGCCAATATCACAAATGAAACTGTAATCCTGGGTGATGTTAATATTACCTGAGCCACAATTCAATCTCCAACCAACACCCTAAATATAAATCTTTGCAACTTCACTCAATTTATTAACTCAACAACTCGACCATCCAAAGACTTCCAATCTGGACGTACTCTAGATTGGATTCTAGTTTTTCATCCCCACTACATCACTAACAGTGGTACCCTTCCTGACTCACTAGGTGACCATCTTCCCACTTCTGCCCAATGCCTTCCCTCCTCCCCACAACTATCCCACACCTATACCTCTACCCGGAACCTAAAAAACTTTAACCCCAATTCATTGTTAAATGCACTAAAAAGGACAAACTGGAATCCACTAAAAACTCTATCCCTAGATAGTGCTGTTACCTATTTTAAAACAACTTTCTTAAACTTGCTTGATTCCTTTGCTCCCAGGAAAATAAAATGCATAAAAAGTAATCCTGTCCCATGGTTAACTAAGAATACCTTACTTACCATGCGGCTCCGAGATAAAGCTTGGAAACACTACCACAAAACTAAAACTACAACCATCCTTACCTCAATGAATACAGATCACTTCACAACAAAGTAAAAAAAATATTATAGCAGACCGCAGAGCCTATTATTCCACACTCCAAAGCAATCATAACACCAATCCTAAAACATTCTGGGATGGAATTTCATCTCTACTCAACCCAGGTAAAAAAGAAAACCCCTGAGTCGACCCAAATGCTCTGATTTGGATTTAGCTACCCAATTCAATTAATTCTTTATTGACTCTATAGCCAAACTAACAACATCCTTCGCCAAACATTCTGCATCCCCACATCCACCACAACTCACCCCTTTCTCCTGTAGCAACTCCAGCCCCCTATTTCCTCCCTTCTCCACAAACCCTACCCCCATCTATACTATAAAAACTTCTTTTAAACTTGAAACCGTGCTCTAATGCCCCTGATGAGATACCCTCCTACTTCCTACAAATAGCCACTGAAGTTGTTGCCCTCCCTTTTTGTATCCTAATAAATCAATTAATTTCTGGATACCATGTTCCCCAGCTCTGGAAAAAAGCCTTTATTATTCCACTCCATAAAGGGGGCAACAACAATGATATCCCAAACTTTCGACCTTTCACTACTTTATCCCCTATTTCAAAACTTCTCAAAAAATGTATTCACCAACAACTATTACCCTATCTCATAAATAATGACCTTCTCACTCCCACTCAACATGGATTCCGACACTGCGATAGCACCACTACCGCTCTCCTTTCCTTCCTAGAAACTGTTAACAAATCTTGGGACTCTGGTCATATTGTGTCTACCCTCCTCTTAGACCTTTCTAAGGCCTTTGACACCATCTCTCACAACCTTCTCCTTACTAAACTCTCTAAACTAAATCTATGCCACTCCTCTATCAGTTGGTTCACCAGTTACCTAGCAAACAGGCAACAAGTAGTCAAATGGGAAAAAGATACTTCACCTTTCCTAGATGCTCCTACACGTGCACCCCAAGACTCAATTCTAGGCCCCCATCTATTTAATATTTTCATTAATGACTTCTATCATGCCATCCCTAATGCCAACCTTATCCAATATGCTGACAATTCTACAATAATCTGCTCTGCCACCTTTACTTCCTCATTAATAAAATTAACCCAGGATGCCTTCTCCTTGACTGAACAATGGATGCTAGATTACCATCTAGCACTCAATGCAACCAAGACCAAACTTATGATGTTGACTTCTGCTAAAACTACCACCCTAGATAAAAATTCACTCATCATCACCCGCCTAAACAATACTCTCAAAATTGTCTCCACTGCTTAACTACTAGGAGTCATCATCGATGATCAGTTAAAGTTCGAAAGTCATCTACAAGTAAATATCTAAAAATGCATAAGAAACTCGGTATGCTCTACTGCCACAACTGTTACATCGCTCCCTCCACTAGGCTTGCTCCCACTACCACTTATCTTATCCATTCCCTCTTATATGGTGTTTCTATCTTTACTAATCTGCAATCTTCCCTCAAGTCAAAACTACCCTCCTTTTACTACAAAATTTCAAAATTTGTAACAGGTCACAGATCCGCTTCACATCACTGTATTCCCCTACATCAACTCAACTGGCTTGAGCTACCTAATTATCTCACCTATATTCAACTTATCCAAGCACACAAACTTATCTTCACCCCCTCTCTCTGCCCCTCCCTTGCCTCTATCTTCCAAATGCAGCTTCCTGATAAACGCCTAAGATCTAACTTCCAAAATCTAATTGAACTACACAAACCCACCCGCCCACCAGGCAAACATTTTCTATCCTTCTCTCTCTTGCTCGCCATTGGAACTCTCTCTCACCTCTCATTTGTATCACTATCAGTGTCTCTGCCTTCAAAACTCTACTTCATACACACCTAACTTCACTATGGGAATGCTCTTGTTCCCATGCTACATAGCTTCCTTGGCTACAGTTAGTTCCTTTTAGCTAATACACCTGTTTATAGCCCCCCAAAGTCTTACTACTCTCAGTAAGAAACTGCAGGATCTAGATACTATATAAAAAAGCCTAATTTTGGTGTAAATATTTTTTTTACTATATTGTATTAATTGTTGTCCTCCAAGTGCCAACTTTTTCAACTTTGTAACTTTGTATTTTGAAATGCTCTCAAATTTTGTAATGCTTATATTTTTGCAATCTTGTAACTTGTAACATTTGTATTTTTGGAGCTTTTCTCCACAGGACTCCATTGAAAACGGGCTCCTCGTGACCCAGTGGACCATTCTGGCAAACAAACTGCAAATAAAAATAAAATAAATAAATAAATATTTTACACCATCAAGTGGCTAGACCTGCCAGGGCTTGCAGTCTGTCATCCGTGGTCTCCTTTCTTGAGGATACTGCACACCACAGTAGATGCCCAAAGCATTGTTGAATATGAGATGGAAACACTCAGAATTTTTTTCGAAATGGGAAGAACCCCAGAGTGACACAGGGAGAACATACAAGCTCCAAACATGCATTGGCCAGAGGTCAGGACTGAACCTTGTGCATGGGAGGTGAAGATCTTAACTGTTATACCAACTGGTCTCTGCCATATAGTGATTCTAACTGTGTAATTTAGTTCTACTGCTGCCTGCTCGACTTCTAATATATATGATCTGCAGCTGAATGAAAATCATCTGCTTTTTTTTAGAAATGTTAATGTTTAAAATGTGGAAAAGACTGCAGAATTATTACCAAAAGATATTTGGAATTAATTAGATTTATATCAGTTAGTGATTTACAGAGTATTGTATGAGAAATCAAACTGGAAAATATCCATGTATGGAAGGAAACTGACAGAACACTGCACAATTTTTTGTGTAGTACTGGCTTGAAACTACATTTTAGAAATTAGACTTTTAACACAGTTCCATATTTCACAATTTCAGACACATGTTGGTTTTAGATAAACCTGACAAAAAATGTTGTGCAGTGAGACAAATTACAAACACATATGCAATCAGTCATTCACTTACACACTACACTTACACCATTTGGATCTTTGCCATTTCATGTACTGCATGTCTTTGGGATGTGGGAGAAACTGCAACATTGGGCTATACTTTAAGATGTTTCTTTTAGCTTGTTTTTTTTTTTTATGTTAGTTGGAGAACTCCACAGCTTTGAGTAGTAATTCATCTTCAGAATTGTTCCTTTGCAATGATAAACCACTGCTTTGGAATCCTTTCCTTTAATTATCACTCTCAATATCTACATCATCTCCAAAGCCCACATGCACTCCGAAACAGCACCCTCATCACAGAGATCATCAACACTATGTAGGATTCTTTAAAACCAAAAGAGAATACACCATTTTTGATCCATGCAGAATATTATAGGCCTCAAATAAGGCTTTTGGGTGGATTTTGCAAAGGGGTAATACTTATAACTACCTTGACTGTTTTTTAATTCTTACCCTCGATTACCCTGTCAATACAGTATATATGTCTGGACAATTCCCATCAATTTCTCCTGCCAGCCTGCTAGACATGGACATAATGAGACACTGTAGCAACTGCCACATGTTCACTGACAACCCTCTTCTCCTAGCACACAATTCTTCTACTTGCGAGAAATGCATCTATATCAGTAACCTGGTATCCACGCTTTCTTGCGCCACAGTCAGTACTTCTGACAAAGAGGAGATTGCAAGCACAAACAACACACCACCCACATCACATAGCCAATCACAACACACACCTACCTATGCAGAGGTCCTCTATAAAAAACTTACCCAAACAGCAGAGACCTCCATAACACACTCACAAACATTCCACACACAACACCAAACAAATCACAGACAGCAGACACCACACCAGTGTCTCACAAACACAGCCCATAAGGCATAACAATAAACTCACAGAGCCCAAAAGGCACAATAAACCAAACATACTAGTCATTGGCAACTCAGTTGTGAGACACACCGATGTCCCCCTTACCAGACAAAACAAAGAGAATATCACGGTCAGTAGTCTGTCAGGTGCCAGAATCTGCCACATCACGCATGCACTTCTCTCCACATCAGGTACAAGTATGACTCTGTCATTGTCCATGTTGGTGTGAATGACTTGAGACATACCTCCCTGAACTACATGAAGCGAGACATGATTGAGCTCTAAGAGTATGTCCCCCAGGCGGGTATGACCCTAGCCCTAAGCAGCATCCTACCTTCACCAAGAATGATACCACAAAATATGTGTCCCAGGTGGGTATGACCCTAGCCCTAAGCAGCATCCTACCTTCACCAAGAATGATACCACAAAATATGTGTCCCAGGTGGGTATGACCCTAGCCCTAAGCAGCATCCTACCTTCACCAAGAATGATACCACAAAATATGTGTCCCAGATGCGTATGACCCTAGCCCTAAGCAGCATCCTACCTTCACCAAGAATGACACCACAAAATATGTGTCCCAGGCGGGTATGACCCTAGCCCTAAGCAGCATCCTACCTTCACCAAGAATGATATCACAAAATATGTGTCCCAGGCAGGTATGACCCTAGCCCTAAGCAGCATCCTACCTTCACCAAGAATGACACCACAAAATATGTGTCCCAGGCGGGTATGACCCTAGCCCTAAGCAGCATCCTACCTTCACCAAGAATGATACCACAAAATATGTGTCCCAGGCAGGTATGACTCTATCCCTAAGCAGCATCCTTCCTTCACCAAGAATGATACCACAATACCAACAAAAAATAATTGACTTCAACAGTTGGCTTAGTTTCTGGTATCATTCCAAGGGGATCCAGTATCTGTCTGCCTGGGATGACATTGTTGAGAGGCCTCAATGCTTTGCCAGAGATGGCCTCCACTAATCACCCCTGAAATTCAGAATTATGGCCAAGGCTCTTGTCTTTTTTAGGCAGTGTCCCAAAGACAAATCTTTCAACATAAAAGATCTGTCAAAAAGCACATTGAAGGTCAAGCTGCTTAACGCTAGCAGCCTTTGCCTGTAAATGCACTCAGTAAAGGCTACCTTCACACTGGAAGATGCTGACATCTGTGCAGTCACAGAAACTTGGTTCAAGGCTGCGGAGACCACTCCTGCCTCACCAGGCTATATCTCATTCCATACATTCTGATCCCATAATGAGGTCGGGAAGACTAAGGGAGGAGGAATTTCTATTTTCATTAAAGACATGCACACCTCTAGACTGGTTTGCCAGCATGATGCACTGGAACTACTTCAGGTAAAAATTGACATTTGGCAAGACACCCATCCAAGTTATAGCCAACTATAGACCTCCCCCCTCCATGATTCAGGACACCCACTCCTTCTACCTGGACCTACTTGACTTCATCAAGGTACCCCCTAACACCTTGATCCTTGGTGACTTCAAGTACCCCACCATAGACTGGGTGAACTATTCATGCACTAATGTGCTCACCCAACAATTCCTTGACCTCATCAATTCTAATGCACTAGATCAGCTTGTCTCATCCCCACAAGGGGAGATAACATTTTAGACTTGGTTCTCACCAACATGGGCAATTGCTGCACCACCCCAATAGTAACTTCTTCCCTGGTGAGACTGGTCTGTCTCATTCGAAGTGCCTATCCCATCCAATCCCCCCAGACATAACCAGGCTAAACAACTTCTCAAAAGCTGACTACAACCTCTTAAGGGAGGGTATCAGTAGCTTCACACCATAGCCCTCCTCAGAGGATGCAGACAACTATGCTGAACAGTATGCCAGTGCAGTATACAAGCACCTGTACAACTGCATGGACTCAGCCATACCCAACAGAACTAAAACCTGCTCCTCAAGGAAACACAAACCTGTCTGGTGGACATCTTCTATCAACAGGCTTTATAACAAAAGAAAGAAACTGTTGTTCAAGGGCAAAAAGGCACAAATTCCCAGTTGGAAAAACTCCATCCTTAGCCTCAACAAGCAAATTAGATCACTAGTGAAAATATCTGGAGCCAATTATGAATCAAAACTAGCCTCTGAAACAAAGGTTAACCACAAAGCCTTTTCCAGTTACATTACAAACCTCCGTGGCAAAGCCCAGGTTTGTTCCAAATTAATTCATAATGGTACCACTTACACTGATCCTGTTGATTTAGTCAGCCTGCTAGGAGATAGGTTCAGTGCAAACTTCACCCCCCTGTTCCCCCCCAAAGGCCCATTCAGCATCCTAAATACTTGTTCTGCACCTCACATCTCCATAGACCAAGTGTTAAACAGCCTATACAAGACAAAGAACACAGCTTCCATGGAACATGATAGTATCTCAAGCTGTATTCTGTACCATCTCCAGCAAGAACTAGCCCCGCCATTGAGCACCCTATTCAACCATAGCCTAAGTACAGGATTCAAAAACCAGTAAAACCACAAAATGGAAAAAAACGGAGATAACAAAGCAAAACTGATAATTCCAAAAAAGTCTCCGCTATAACAGGATTCCAATGAAGGCAGTCCCACAACCCTGGTGTATAGCAGTAGTCTCCGTGAAGAAACTGTGCAATTCACGACCATGTAATAATAGATGTTTATTCTTAAAAACAACACAATGACAGATTAAGCGCTTCCATTTCCAATACTGGAAACTTCATCAGAATAGACAGATTAAGCGCTTTCATTTCCAATACCAGAAACTTCATCAGAATGGACAGATTAAGCGCTTTCATTTCCAATACCGGAAACTTCATCAGATTCTGATGAAGTTTCTGGTATTGGAAATGAAAGCACTTAATCTGTCATTGTGTTGTTTTTAAGAATAAACATCTATTATTACATGGTCGTGAATTGCACAGTTTCTTCATGGAGACTACTGCTATACACCAGGGTTGTGGGACTGCCTTCATTGGAATCCTGTTATAGTGGAGACTAAGTACAGGCTTCATTCCAGCAGAGTGGAGAATTGCCATTGTCATCCCTTTGCACAAAGGTGGTGCCACTACTGACCCTGGAAACTATCTCTCCATTAGCATGACAACTCTGATCTGTAAGGCCATGGAGTGTATTATTATGGACCTCATAAACAAAGCATAGGCAATCTCCAAGCACTTGACCCCACCCAGTTCAGATTCATCAAGGGCAGATGAGGGAAAGTCAGTACATACATCTTACCTTGACTTAGTCAAAGTCTTTGACACAATCCCCCACTCGGGCATCATCAAAAAGCTATCATAACTTGGGGTGAATCCCTATCTCATGGGGAGGGCAACTGGCTGACGGATAGAACCCACAAGATCAAAATAGGTGCCTCCACCTCTGATAGCAGACCTGTCATTAGTGGTGTTCCCCAGGGATCTGTCCTGGTACCACTACTGCTTGGCATCTACTTCTCAGAGGTCCATGTAAAGACAAAAGGCCAGTGGCTGACCAACTTTGAGGATGACTGTAAGTTGGATACTGCCATTGACTCCCGGATTGATGTTAACATAATAAAAGTGGGTCTCACAGCAACAAATGACTGGTGCCAAAGTCATGGCCTTAAGTTAAATACAAAAAATGTATTATCATACCATTCAGCAAAAACACAGCCCCTACTGATTATCACATGAACGGCAACCCCTTAAACACACAACCTGTTGTGAGAGACCTGGGTACACAGGTTGACAGCAATCTCATATTTGACCATCATGTAGCTGCAGTGGTCATAAAAGCCTTTTACTTGGTTCAACTCATATCTAAAGGGATTGCAACTAGAAAAAAAGGAGGTTATTACCTCTCTGTACTCCTCCCTCATTAGGCCAATAATTGAGTACAATGCACCATTTGGTATGTACCTCTCCAAACATCTGCACCAACTGGAAAGGCCACAAAAATACCTCACAGAGAGAATCCATGGCCTCCAACACCTGTCCTATGTAGTGGACAGGCTCAAATCACTATCACTCTACTCAGTATCATACAGACTGATCAGAGGTGAGCTGTGTCTAGCCTACAAGGCAACATCAGACCCTGCTCTACTAGAGATACTCCATATCCGTAAGTCTAACTCCTCATGCATTACACGATCAAAAGGCCTAAATCTAATATGTGACATTAACAAAACCTGCTGGAGAGGTAGGTTTGTCTCCTAGAGGTTCCCCTCTCTGGAATAAACTCCCAATATACATCAAAAAAGTATGTCACTGACCCTCTTCAAGCAGAACCTTGATGAGTAGATTGGAAACCACAAACATGTCTCAGGGGTTCCACCTGTGTCCCTCATTGACATGGGTGACAGGTGCTGACTGAGGTTTCTTTTTTTGGGATAAACTCTTGGCTAGGCTTGTAAGAGCCCCAGGGTCATTAGTCTAGTAATCTCCTATGATCATATATATATATATATATATATATATATATATATATATATATATATATATATGGGTCCCGGTCTTATGATCGAAAGTATGTTTCATCGAAACATACATGATCAAATTCACTTTCGCCAAAGTGCATTTTGTTGAAAATGCACTTTCGTTGAAAGGTAAGCAAGCAAACAGTTGTTTGCATATAGATTTAGTTATACATCAACTGTACTGTTGCATTTCACTCCTCCACTTTATCCCATGTATATGGTACTATTCTCATGATTTCTCATTAATGTTACATATTTAAATTTGCAAAGATCTAAGTTGTTCATACATCAAGATATCATTAATTATGGTCATGTATTTCATTAAATTAGCAGATAGGTGGTCTAACCAACCTTTCTCTCCAAAGAGAGCATACAAATCAACAATTACTGGTATACCTTGTTTATACATTTCTTTATCCATTAATAACATTCACATATGGAAACTACCATGTCAGCTTTAATTTGTAAACATGGTATAAACCCAAGCACACAAAACATACAACATACAGGAGGACTATAAAAAGTTTCACAGATGTCTGAACTAGTCAAGATCACTTTAGTATCACATGTCAGGAAAAAATGCTTACAACTAAACTCTCTGCATCATTTCTGGTAGAAGCTGACTCTGGTCTGTACTTACCTATTAATGTCATCTTGTGAATTGGTTTGCTTAAATGTCTTCACTTCTTCCTTATAATTAACTGCATATGATATGCAGTATAAAACAAATGTGCATTCATCTTATCAGTTAATTTGTAAGGTGGTCCTCTGTAACAGACCACTGTTGAGATCTCCAACTCAGTAATCCCAATGTCAGCAAAGTTTTTGCATCCTTTTTTTCATATACTTGGGAGTGAATGAAGTTCCTGTCAATGCATATGATTATGAAGCTCATCAGTTCAACCCTTCTATTAAATGAGTGGGCACACTTGAAAGACACAAAGAATATAAAATTATATTCATTCCTGACCTCATGGAAATCTGGCTCCAGGGCAGCTGGAAGAAACATCCAACATAGTGGGATGACTGGTGGTGGGGAATTGAAGAGGACTACTAAAAGATTAACTGATATGGTGAATACAGCCCTGATATAACTCATAGCAGAGGCCCTTTGTACTAGATAATTGCTGAGAACACACTGAAGTAGTGCTTAAATAACTCTCCCAAAGTGGCAGGAGATGGAAAAAAGCCAACCATGATGTTCAGAAGGCCAAGTTCTGAAACACCAAAGGTACAAAGAGACTTAATTCTTAGAATCACAGTGAATGAATAATGCTTGGAGAAAGTGTGCTGATGGCAACAGAGGATACATTCTTGAAACAAGTGCTTGAAGTAGATAGACTTTAACAACATTGGTCACCAAGCAATTGGTTGTTTGGTGGCTGAAAATGGAGCAGTCATCCAATGGCAGATTATAACCGAGGCACTTTATCTGTCTGTTCAGGAACCACACATCTGGGAGCAAAAGGCAGTAGGGCACCATTCAGCTATAGGCACTTTTCCAATATTGATTTATTTATGTAAGAAATGTGGCAGCAGTGTTTCTTTACATCAAAATCAATAAATAAATCAGTAAGTCAATAAACAAGCAAACAGTCATGGCACCCATATTCAAACAGCTACAGATGTGATGCCTTATGAGGCAGGTGATGTGACCCTAACCAATCGGTTTGCAGGCTTTAATTTTCTTACAGTCTTATGTGGGATTACAAGGAGCAGAATTCCTATGAATTTTAAATGGTAAAGTGGGTGGAATTGTGTTGCAAATGAGAAACAGTGGCTGCTGGAAGCATCAGAGGATTTTTTTTCCTTTGCTTCTTTTTCTTTTTTTTTAAATCCTGACATGCAACCAAGTTTAGGCAATACACAGCTTTGGCTTTGGATGGTTAATGTTGAACGTGGAGTAGTTTTCTGTTGTTGCAGAACAGCTGTGTGCTTGTGTGATATGGTGTTACTGAAAAAGATAACAGTGGCCTTATTTTATTTTATTTATTATTTTCATATATCTGAGATACACAACAACACAGTAGCTATGCCTATAAGTGATAGGTATTGGTTATGTCTGTGGATGAAAATAACTGCTTATTATTTTGACTTTGCAGGATGAATGTGATTTGTGTGAAGAATGCTACAATAATTTACTGTGACTATTTGTGTGAAATAAAGTTGAGGTACATTGCTGTGGCCATTACTTTTTACCATAATCAAATGTTTGTGGTGTACAAAGTCAACTGAGTCAAACAATGGTTATACATGCTGGATGAGTGTGAGGATATGGGATGTCTGTGGATGAAAGTAACTCACTCTCTGCCCTTTCATCAGTTTGCACAGTCATTCATGTGGCTTTCTAGAAGTAGTGAACAAAGATAAATAACAGTGTGCATGTTTGTGAAGTAAATTGGAATATTTTATTATGACTATTTTATTTCTGTGAAACAAATCGGAAATACATGATTATTACTATTATTTAACACTACAGTCAGACATCTGAGTTGTGCACAGTCAGCACTGGGGACCTAAATGCATGGCATGGGCACTATCTGTTGACTAAATTCACTGATATTGCAATAATGATCAAGTTAAACAGTCATTAGTCTTTGCAGATCTAGTGTGCAGTCATATAAAGCAGATTGCAATAATTTGCTGTGGCCATTTGCAAGCATCTAAGGTGTATGTAGTCAATATAGTGGCTAGAGAAGATGACTATGGACTTTGGATTATTATAGTGACAACAATTTGGGTGATCTTTTATGGTTGAAAATTTCTGAAATTAGTAATTATATTCTCAGCATATTTTATTTCATTTCTTGATAGAAAATGGTCAGGGTTTCACAGATTTTAAACAGACACTCAAATTAAACAATACATATAATTTAATCTGGTAGTAAATTAAATGATTAAAACATTCAGGAAGGTGAATCCAAAAGTATATGTGCACTTATGCATGGTCTTAAAAAGTGTATGGGGGCAGAGTTTGAAAACTGACTACAGCCTAATGCCACAATCTGCCACTGCTATCAAAAATCCATTTGGAAAGGGCTTGCTTTGCACAAATCAAACTATCCATCCCAGGGAAAAGAAATGAAACAATACTTAATTTTCCTAAATTCATTTGATGAAGCACATCAAAACACAAAATGCCCTGTCTGCGTTTGATTCTATCCCTAAATGAAAAAAAATTCCAAGAAAAGGTAAAAAGGTGACTCAGGCAAACCATTCAGTAGGAACTGCAAGAAAGACACAGCCAAGCTAGAATATTCCCTCTGTAATACCTTATACCTCATACAGTGGAGGCCCATGGGATATATGCAAATGACTTCTTAAGGACATGCCAGTTTTTCAGCTAATATTGCTTCTGAAAGCCCATGACTTTTTACTTTTTAAGTCTTTATGGGTACACTCAGTGCAATAAAGAATAGTTTGTCTGCATGATCTTTTTGCCCTTAGCTGGATGTTGATTGGGATATTTTGCAGACACCTTAGTGTTTATGAACATCAGGACTGGTTTGAAATCCTGTGTTTGCAAAGTGCAGTCAATCAGCTCATTTAGGCTGTTGTGATGTGGTTAAAAAAATGTTCAAAACGTAGCATGTCTACAGGTAGAGTGGCTTGGCTTTGTTGACCTGAATTTACCAATAAAGACTTAAAAAGTAAAAAAACGTGGACATTCAGAAGTCATGTAGTTGAATAGATAGCCTAGAGGGAACACAGGGAAGCATAAATAACTTTCTAAGTTTCAGACAACATGTAAGTATCTTTTATTCAGGACAGGGGATGAGATGCTGCCCATTTTATCTCCAAAGAGCAAGTGAGACTGATGAAGAAAAAAGTGACTGTGGATATGATACACAGTCCTTCTGACTCAACACCACCTTATCAAAAACTAACCCCTGACTATGATGACAGATCATTGGCTCTGGAAAGAAAAACAAAAAAAACTGCAATATTTTATTTTGAAACAAAGCCCATCATGCAAGTGTAGACCTTATGTGAAGCTCTGTGTAATAATGCAGTTGAAAGATGCCTCATCAAAAGGAAAAGGGTTATTTCCCTAACAAAGGGAATTCCCAGGAAAGAGTCTCTGCCATGCTGTTTTTAATCACCTCTACATGTGTGAGCCTCAGCTTGGTTAAAATAAATACTATGTATCAAAAAGGAAACGTATGCTGGCATGATTAATGGCTCTATGTAAATTTAATGAAAATAAATATTTATCTTAACACTTAATGTTTCATGGATACGACTCCCAGAAACAGAAAGAGTTGTGTTTCACAGATACATTAGGAGGTAGGAAGGGGATCAGATTGAGACCCGGGGACTGAAGAACTACATTTTGTGTGCCTGTGGCATTTACAGTTTGTGGTTTTGAAGACAATTTGTGTTATATACTATGTAGCTTGCCAGCTGCTTGGCCATCATTCGAGTAGCCCTCTCTTCTGACGTATGATTTTGGCATATAAAATAGGCAGCACTAGCCTTGATTTGTGGCATGTGAAATATGCAGTTACAACTATCTGGTGCACTTACATGGCATCTAAGGTGTGCAGCTACAAGTGTAACTTCTGTCATTTGCTGTATGAGGAGTTCAGTTCCAAATGCAATTAATGTTAGGTATTGTGTAGTTTGGCATGCTTGGTCTGTAGTAGGAACAGAACTTGTGTTGAGTGTTGTTTGTTTCTGCCAGACAAGGAGTACAGATTTAGTAACTCTGTTGAACTATGTGGCCATAGCAGAGAATACGTGCAGTAGTCAGAATTTTTATCACCTATCACTTGACTTTGGCATGTATGGTACATGAAATGAGTGCTGCTTTTATGCTGTGTTGTAACATTGAATTTACATAGCTGCAAGCAGAACAACATTTTCAAGTACAACACATTCTGAGGAAAAAGCCACCACACATCACTTCAGATCATAAACAAAATGCCTGAGATGCAGAAAACTAGAGCTGGTGTTAAATGTTCAGAAAAATCATCATTTATTCCATAATCCCACAATCAAAATATGAATCCATCTTGTCTCTTTAGGTTTCACCTTTCTTCAGACTGTATGATTATTCTTGGGGTGCTGCTTATTTATACCATTTTTAAAGCAGTTTTATATATTGAACACTTGTTGTTGTTTGTGTGTCTTTCGGCTTTGCCCGGTTAGGGGTCGTCACAGCGGTACTCTGGTCCGCTAATGATTGGCAGTAGATTTTTACATGCCGAGTTACCAGCCTTGACGCACAACCTTCAACGAAGGTACGCCCATTCACGCATGTCTCCACACAGAAGATGCTCTTGCTGAGAGTCGAACCGGACAGCGTCTTACTGTGAGGCGACAACACTACCTCAGCACCACCACCGCAGTGATATATTGAACACTGATCAGTTAAATAAATCCATCTTATGGCTGAATGCTGATTTTTGAACTACAATTTCATTTTACATTATCATTGAATAGATGGTTAAACTGTATTCATAACCTTCACAATTTTGAAAGCAAGTGTAATTAAATTAGTACTTTGACAAACTCCAATGCAGTACGAAATAGATGAAAAAAATCTGCAAGGGGTAAAATTCAGAGAAAATACTGCTATGGTCTTTATTCTTATATGGAGCCATAACATAGATACATGCATACAGCTACAGTGATAAAATACAATACAGAGACATGAAACAGACACATTAAGTAAAAACTCAGTAGTGGCTCATTGGCATGTCTCTGAATTGAACACTGCATAGTTAGAAGTAGCAGTGGTAGCACTCCTCCTACAAATATAGGCAATGCTGCTGTACTGTCACCTACACAGAAAAAGACATACACACACATGTGCACAAACACACTATCACACTCAAACACAAACACATACACACTTAAACCATACCTCGCAACCTCTTAGACCAAGAAATCTGGACAAAGCCACATCTAATTGGGGCGCAAAAGATCAAAAATAGGGACACTTTTAAGATAAAGGAAAGTAAATAATGTGGGAAGAAATAGCCAGGGAATTGTTATGGCTAGGCTTGTATAGGCCCTAGGGACGATAGCCTAGTACTAACCTATATACCTATGAACCTATGATACTGCTCATACAAACTTAGAAAGTTGATAGAATAACAGGTTTTGCATTAGCATGAATTTTCTGAAGGATAAGAAAGTCTGAAACTCAGATGTCTGCCATTATTTTCTGACTTCAGTCCTCAATGATTTGCCAGTGATTTGCAAGAAAACCACAATTTTATGATAAACAGACCAAAAATATGAGGCAAAAATCTTGACATTCTGAGAAAATCGGTATAGCTCAGAGGTATCACATACACACACACACACACACACACACACACACACACACACACACACACACACACACACACACACACACACACACACACACACATGGGTGCATGATGTTAAAAGACAGGTACCTTTTTATAGCTTTGCCCGCCAAACTGCTGCATTTCACCAGTGTGATCTCTATGCATCTACAAGCTGAAACCTTCTTTCCACTTTAGTGTTACAGCAGTCTTTGAATCACTGCTGTGTAATGCACTGAGCAATCCTGGTTTATGCATGCAGTATTGAGGATGGAGGAGTTGGGGATGAAGTACACTAGAATCTTTTTAAATGAAATCATTATTATATAATGCAGTACTATCCTTATATTTATGTTTACCATTCATGTACCTAAAGCTGTAGCTTTAATTTAATTCCACCAGTTTTACACAGTCAACCTAAAATTTTGGGAGCAGTACATTGTGTTGAGGGACATTTCACCAAGAGGTAGATACTTGATTTTGTCTCATCAGATGTCACAAAGATGGATGGTCACAAATGAAAACTAAATGTGTGATCATGAATGGAGGGGAGCAGTCCTTCTATAGAGTTAGGATGGCTCACCTTTCCCCATGACTACATAGTCTTAGAGTTGCTTTACATAAGTAGCAGGGGGTGTTGGGAATGCGGCACCCTAAATGAGTGGTACAAAATGATTACTTACTGTGAATTGCTGCCTTTTAATTTCAAATCATTCCAGTCATAGTGTTACTCTCCCAATAAGATGACTTTCAACTAGTTTGATGAATATTGGGCATTTATACAGTTGGAATTCATAGAACATGAAGTCAACACCTGACACTTGAACTTAAAACTTCTTTGCTATCAAGATAATGTTAAATATTCATACAGTCTACTGGTTTATCTGTTACTCAAAACACGTTTCATGATCTTGTGTTCTTTCATTGGGCATTCTGTTACTGCAGCTAACATACATAAATGATGAATACAAAAGGTTATATAAGCAACAAAAGGCACTTGTATTTATTTGTAAATAATGTTCTTTATTTCCTTAGTGTTGAGAATATGTACCTTTATGTCATATTTGTTCACTGTTGGTCATTTTAAGAAAATGATATTTACTGTGACATCAGTGAAACTAGCCTACAAGTAGACTTCAAGAAAGAAAATTAGTACTTAGAAAAAAAAAAGCATTTTCTTTGTGGTCAGTAATGGGGAGAGCCCTTCACACCGCCTATCCAAATGGCTATGGCCCCTGCAATATCCCCCTACTTCATATAAACAATTTTAGCGGGAAAGATATTCTGGCGGACTCTCTCTCTCTCTTGAAAAAAAAAATATTTCCATTACATTTCAAAATGAAGAATGAGATAAAGCATTCTACTCATGTAGGTTTGATTAATATTGTTTCAAATAGGCAACTTGCAAACCCAACCCCAGTACCTTTAGTTGTGCTGTATATTTTTAGACTTGCATGGGCTTCCTTTGTGACATGCCTTCCCCTGTCCATGAAGGCTGGCCTCACCATTTTTAGAAACATTGATCCACAGGTAAATGCAAATATGACCCATGCTATGCATGGGTTTGTAGTAGTAAGTGTGTCATATGTCACTTTGACAAAAGGCTGTAGATGAAACAAATAAAACAGCAGTCTAAACACTGTTTATGAAGGAAAGCAAAAAGCATAATTTAAAGCCGGTAGCTTTATTCAGAATCTTGGGCAGATCTGTTACTCTTCTCCCCAAGTGTAAGGAGTGCAATTGTTGAGTAAATCGGTAAGAACACTTTTAAAATATTAATCTTGAGAAAAATGATAAGAAGTATTAAGATTGGGATACATTAATTGGGCAAATAGTTTTTGTCACAGTAGTAGCAAAACAATTTAGTTTTTGTGTTACGTTTTTCACCAAATGCTGTTCCACTCAATTTCAAGTAAGAAAGTGGCATTTAGAAAAAAAATACACATATCAGTTGATCTCATTCAGCAGGGGCTTGGGATTATAGCCACTTACAGGAATGACACTGCACCTTATATTTGCATGGAGTGTCCACATGTGATGACACTGTACCTTATATTTGCATTGTGTACCCACTGTCCAGATGGGATGACACTGTACCTTATATTTGCATCGAATATCTACTGTCCGGATGACAAACACAACAGCTATGTATTACACTACAAAGCAGGGTGTAATGGGTCTGACTCCCCTAGTTCAAAAGGATGTCTGCATAGGAAATTTTGTATTTGGTCTTCTAGCTGACATTCTAGCTTTCCACAGTATGACACATTGATGAAAACCTGTGCATGATCATGAGCATGCTACTGGGCTAGAGCAGTAGCAGAGTGCAGGAAAAGCAGAAAACAGCAGCATTACAGTGTAACTGTTTTGCCCTGGTAGAAGAACAGTACATCTGGAAGGCATTTACTATGGAATGGTGGGTGGTGCTGACAAAATGTTTTAAGTTCCCTGTATGTTATGATAACAGCAAATGTTGTACTGCTAGTTCTAGAGTTGTAATCACAGTCTAGTAGCTTTAATTAAAACAGTTGTGACTCTAGAAATGAAGGAAACTATAGAGTAGTTGTTTATAAGTCCTTTTATCTGCCTGTGCTGACTATTACATCCTGCAGCTGTAAATGGGGTCATCCATTAATTTCTTATCACCGAGGTGAGAACCAGTCAGAGCACAGCTGTCATCCAGGCAGCCATGTGGGATTTTCCATTTTCTGGCTCTAAGCCCAGGCCTGGTGACTAATGTGCATGCTTGCAGATGAGAGAGACTGATTTGCCTTCTCATGTGTATTATACTGAATGCAGCTGGCAGAGCCAAGCAAAAGTCCAGGGACTGTAAGCTGCATGTTATACAATGTTTCAAGTAGGTGATGGCTCTGCATTTCACCAGACCACCTCCCTGTCCAGAGATGGGCAGGTTGACATGAGGTGTTCCTCACCCCTAGTAGGTCCCCCACCAGTTAGCTTACTAATTCATAGTTGCGTGAGTTACATTTAGGGATTTATCCCTGTGTATCATGAAGCTAGCTATGAAAAATCGACTAATTATTAATGGGGCCTTTACTTAGACAATAAGGATTAGAATGATAACTGGCTGCTTATTAATAGCCATTATG
The DNA here is from genome assembly GCF_019279795.1 of Protopterus annectens. Taxonomy (NCBI): domain Eukaryota; kingdom Metazoa; phylum Chordata; order Ceratodontiformes; family Protopteridae; genus Protopterus; species Protopterus annectens. The sequence continues at coordinate 739,491,280 of NC_056730.1, read as the reverse complement.
CTAACCCACAGACCTTTATAGCTAGGGTACATGACTAAGTCACAATGCTTAATATAACTGTTTCTCCATACCTCTCTGGTGTTTCCCCACTTATGTCCCCCTACCACACAAAGTGAAGCATCCACTCCCATTTACGGGTTTATATTATAAGATGGACGTTTGAAAACATTGAACACCATATGGTCGATGTCTTCAAACATCGAACTTATATAAAAACAACAACAACAACAAAAAAAAAAAAAAAAAAAAGAAAAAAAGTACCCTAACGGGTTTAAGCAGGGAGCCAAGCCACCCTGTACCCCCCACTACTTTAATTTACCAACTCCGAGACTGCACTACATTGCAGTAAATGGAAATTTCCCCTTACCGAGATTTCCGTTTACACATTCGATGTTGTGCTCTTTCAGTATTCTTGTGTCGACAATATCAGCTTCGATACTGTCGGCTTTTGAGAATATAATATAGACCCCCCATTTACACCATAAAAAAAATAAAGAAAAAGAGGAATGGTTCATTTATTGTTCTGGAAGAAATGTTCATTTGCAATGGTCTCCAAATACCATTGGGAATACAGGTAGATGCTGGGAAAAGGCCTATGCTACAGACTAACTACTGGCATACCAGTCCTACAAATTAATTTGTGGAGCCTTTTTGGTGAACCCAGTACAATAATGGCATTTACATTTTGGAACTTTAACCTTGACTCGAGATGATTGTCACTGTGGAAGTGACACACTGACCCCATGTGCACAATGAGAAAAGGGGTTGAGAATGGATGGATGGATGCATGCATGCTCCATGGATGAAGACTTGAATCTGAGGCCTTTGGTCTTTATTTACTGTCATATTAATGATGGTGCATACTTCTCGGAAATTAAAAAAAAAATTCAGGCCACAATGAATATCCATCTCTCCATCTCAGTGAAACCCTAAAACAAATACAAACAGCCTCTCACATAATGACACACCTGATGTCTTAACTTAGCTTACTGTGCTTTTCCTCATCAAAGTGAATAAAAACATTCAAGGTTATAGACAAGGAAACTATATGAACTCTGAGAGCCCTTGTTCAGAATAGACAAAACCCAGCCACTCTGCACTGCATTCATTAACTAGTGTTATGAGACTACAGTCCATATACTTAAATTAGAGTCTACAGAAATGCAACTTTCTGTCTGTTTACATCACACCAAGTCTCTAAGGTAACTTCTCACTTATACTGCCAGCACATGAAGATATTGAAACTTTATCTTAATTTAAAGAAATACAATTCACAAAAAAACAAAACAAAAACCGAGCAGATGAAAATGATTCCTACTTCCACTGAACATGTTATAAGCCCAGCCAACCTATATTCCACTGTAAACTAATCACTTTACAGGTGCATGCGTGTGCATCCAGCATTTTTCTCTAACCCTAACAAAGTTTAGCTGCTCAACTTTTTCACATAACTACCAAGGAGACAGTAAACAAGTGAAAAGAGAAAGAGAGAGAGAGAGAGACAGAGGAAGATGTGATATTGCCTTTGAGTTCCACTTTCCCTCACCGCTGAGACTGTTTCAGATAAATAATGCAAAAGCCGCTGCAGCAACATTCTCTGCTTCAGAATGTGGGTGTCAAAAGCAACTCTAGTGTTTGTGTTTCACTGACAATAACTGAAGGTTCATATATGTATGAAAAGGCATATACTGTCAGATGGGAATTAGGCAAACAAATCATACAAGCAACTGTTAAGTTCATTTATTATTTTACAGATTAGTCAGAATTTCAGATACTGCAGAAGCAAAACATGAAAATCGTGCCTCTTCACAGTTCAGTTAGCCCTTCAGGGAGCGTAAATGAATAGAAACTTTGCTGCACTAGGGGATAGGATGACATGTAAAGTTTTTAATTAACCCCTGTGATATAGTCCTAGTTAACCCTTATGATATCATCGGCATTACCTAAAATTTCCGACTTTTAAAATAACAACTGACTGGAAAAAAACAGCTTATTGTGCCTTTGCAATTACCCCTTCAATTATTACTTCAAATTAACCTTTGCATTATTGTAATTCTTGATTAAAATCACAACGTTCTCATGGAAACGGTGTTTGATTACTTGTAGTTGGTATACAGTCACAGCGCAACGTTTTCTATTTAAATCACAGCTTTTAAGCTAACTTCTTAGTGCATTAAGACAATACCAGCAATCACATTTGCCCCAAAATGAGAAATTACATGTTAGAAGCAGAGTGACTGTGTTACTTGGTAGAAAGGTTTGTGTAGAACACATAAATGTGTATGCTGTAAAACTCCTAGAACTAAAATTAAGGTATGAAATGAATAGTTGTAAAGTTAGCATATGTGTTCAGTCTGTACATAAACACTGTGGAAAATTTCTTCAACAGATTACTCAGGAAGAGGGGGGCAAGGTATATATTACTAGTCTCCATGAAATACAAAGGGTGTGGTGTGTGATACAGCTGCCTTTACTCCATCAAGTGTAAAGTGGATGAGATTTCAACTCATTCAGCTACATTTCCCAAATCTGAATTCCCCCATTGCTGTTCTCCAAAGGAAATCAGAGCCTGTACAGTTGCTTTTTGTGTGCCGGAAGTTTGTATGTACTTTCCCTTTTTTTGCAGATATACAGCAGCCATTTTAGTATATATAACCGAGGGGTTATAGGGCTTTGGCACTGCAAGGGGGGAGGGTTGTCACATGCAAAAAAAAAAAAAATGCTTTTTTTTTATTTTATTGAGCTAGTATGTTTCTCAGGTTGATGATTGTGGGAATTTATGGAGAGCCTTGTTTTACATGAATCATCCTTTAGTGTAGGAGTAGGAAAGGAAGGAAAGGAGTCCAAATGAGTGGCAACAAGTCATAGACTTTTTCCTGATCCTACAAGATATTTTATGAATTATACTAACCAGACAATGGTGTATTCCATTACTCTGCTTTCTCTCTTTTTTTTCACTTTGCATGACTGTATACCGTGTATTTCAGTGGGCTGCAGTAGCTGCACATGTTGCATACTCAATATGGCATCATGACAGATAACATGCATTTTTCTTATGAATGGTCTGTCTTAAGAGAGGTTTACTACAGTAGCTCTGAGATGATTTTCTTCCCTTTTTTAAGAGTTTACATTGTTTTGTGGTATTGTTAAGGCAGTGTGGTGGGTTTAGGATGACATTATTAGTATGTGTTGTTAATATTTTCAATTGCTTTAAAGGTATTTTACTGTAGTTTCATTTTTTTGCTTTTATTTTCTAGTAATGCCATTTATCCACTGGCTAGAAACAGTTTGTATTTTCTTTAATTTTTCCCAATTCATGTATTTATCATATTATTTATTTAGATGTACAGGTGTGAAGGACCATAGTGGTGTGAGGGATGCAGTCTCCATGTGAGGAAGGGTTGCCTCCTACAAAAAATACTTAAAACTGGTGTTCCTTTTGCTTTTTGTGTTATGGTGGTATTGTTTCTTGTTTTTCTTCTTGCATTCAGTATAACAGCATTCAATCTACTTATGTCAAGGTCACACAATAGTAGGGAATGAACAGACTCCCTAAGTACACACTACTATGAAATTTCACTCAAATGCAATACTGCCATATGACTACTCTGACATTTACTAAAAAAAAAAAAAAATCCAATGTCAACAGAAGGATCCTTTGAACAAATGGTAGGCAGTAAATTCTCTCTCTCTCTCCTGTACATATATGTGTGTGTGTGTGTGTGTGTGTGTGTGTGTGTGTGCATACACACACACACACACACACACACACATTTATATATATATATATATATATATATATATATATATATATAGACACACACACACACACACACACACACACACACATATATATATATATATATATATATATATATATATATATATATATATATAGACACACACACACATACATACTTATACATACACACACATATATGCTCATTGATGAGTGTCTGATGGGAGCTAAGGCTGCATTATGTAACAGTGTATATGTGTTACTGCTCATGTACCCGCCTATCTCCATCTAGCTTCATGACATGGCAGCTTTCCTGGACAGTTTCATCTCGGGGCATAGCAGTCACTGAAGTGAAATATGTCAGGTATATTTATTTAGCTGTGTACTAAACATTCAATTTCAGAGACTGTCTAACTACGAAGTACTCATTTATCTGATACTGTGCCACACCCAGCAAAAAGATATGTGAGAAATAAGTGAAGCACCCTTCCCTAAAATCCAGTCACTTATTCTTTAGTTATTCAACTCATACTATGTGTGCAGCCTGATGAAAGTGAACTGACCATCTGACATGGGAGTGGTGAAATGTTCTACATCAGACAGCACATAACTCAGGCAGCAGCTCTGAAACAACAATTAGGAAGAACTTCATACTTGAATGAAGTACAGTCATGCTTGGGACAGATAGGTCATTACAGATCCTGTTGCAAAATTATCTGAAGTGCTGTTAAAAATTCTTGTGTGACTAATGCAGTAGCAACTAAGAATGTGATCTGGTCACCCAGGAAGGAAATAAATATGTATGTGTGTGCAGGATTAGAAATGTTGTCCATTACTACTGTCAGTGCAAACAAAAGCCTTTGTGGTGATAGTTTACACTCTGGAGGAGAAATGCCATCAAAGCCTATAAAGAAATACCAGTCCACGTTAAAGAAATACCAGTCCATGTTAAATGCCAGTCCACGTTCACTTCATAACTGTCAGTATATACGTCTGGGTCATCCAGGCAGTTTTCTTTCACCTAAACCTTGACAACCACTTAAAGAAGGATGGACAAAAGAATAACTCTAGATAACCAAGGATGTTAGATAGCGATCAGAAAACTGTCAAGCATACCAGCTTGGTTCTGATCTGGGAATCTTTTAGATAATCAGTTGGAAACTGACTTAGGAAAGGAGAGGGCTTAGGCCCGAGACTGCAGAGGTCAAATAATCCCTAGATCTGTAAAGGTACCTGATAGAACAAGTTACCAGAAGTGGAAGTGGTAAGGTAATCTACAGAAGGATTTAAAAGGCTATGGGGCAGGTGAGGAAGGTGGAAAACAGAGAGGAAGGAGGAGGAAACGGAGCAGATGAGGAATATTAAGTGTGCTTAAAATGATGAAAAAGGCATACCAACTATCTGTGTGCCATCAAACAAACATAAGTGTACAGCACAATTACCTAAGACTGTTTTCTTTCTCTGTACCACAGACTGTTTTGCTGAACAATGTTGCACTAGTATGAAGTCTTGCATACAACCAATTATTAAGTTATTTTTAAGATGCCTTGGTTACATAAATAAACACAGAAGCTGGAATCATAACATGCAAGAATTAAAATGTCAGGTCAGCGGTTGAAGTTCATCTGAATGACTTTCCTGTCAGTATTAGGAAAGTTTAAACAGAGGAAAATATGTCACAATGGCCTACCAGGGTTAGAAGCTAGAGTAACTGCAATTAATGAAACTAATAAGCAGTCATCCGAACTGCCTACGCTTTGACCCTTGTACTTTTAAAACAGCACTGAATAAAATCAATAGAATGAGGGATATGTTGGATAATGCCAAAAGGTCTACAACCTTAGTAAGGTGAGGTCCAGTGTGTAACATTCTCAGGCTGGTATTTTCCTCAGGAAGGAAACAGCCTGACCTGAGGTTTGCTGTACTAGAGAAACAAACAATCAAATATCTGTGATGAATGGAAAACATGTACATTTGCCCTCTTTACAAAATGTGTGTGTCAGTCAGTTGACTCCCCTTTTTTGATACACATTTGCCTTCATTGAGATATTTTTCTTTCAGGCCACTTATGACCTAGTTTGTCAGGATTACCCACTCCCTGCACACACAATATGGTTTATGCTGCAAGCCACCAAACTGCCATCTCCTCTCGAGTAGCTTTTAATACCGCTTTGTCAAACAGATCCCCTTTTTTTACGGGAAGAGCAAGTTTGTATCCACTCAGCTGCTCAGCCTAGTGGAGGCATGGTAAAGATGGCTCCTGTAACATCCTATGAACCTGTGTTGACAGTGAGCAGGTAGTTGTTAGTGATCTGACATTTTCATTTTTCTTGTGAAACAAGGGCACATAGTGACATCACCACAATTCTAAGCACTCCTGAATATGTCTGTAAAACTTCTGCCGATGTTCCCTGTTAGAAAAATATTTATTAATGTATATGTTTAGTGCTTATTAGATGCTAAAAGGGTTAACACATTTCATTCTATTTTATGTACAGCTTAATTCTGCATGAAATTATAAGATACTTTTTCAAACTGCAGTATGCTTTCTAAAATTGCAAGATGCTCTCTGACCTAGTATTTGCTAGCACAGCAAAATTCATGTTTATGCCTTTTGGAAATTTACTGAGAAGCAGGTGATTATCTGCTAGGTCAGGAAAATAAATGAATAGTGAATGAATAGAACAATACTGTTTTCTATAATGTGATTGAATATGAACAATCAGCTCTGTTCGTGTTATGAGAACATGCACAGCTGCGGAAAAGAAAAGATACACCAAACAAAGACTGCTTGAAGAAATGAAGTATAATCTGTACTTGCTTTGTGCTCGAATTAGCCATAGTACCTTGAATGGTAACAGTACATAGTGAGAAGTTGTATCTGACCGGTGGTCATCAAGGCCACGTTGTTTTTCTTAGGACGTTTTTTTTTGTAAACTTGATATGCCAGCAGAAAATCATGGACAGACAGCTGCTGTGAAATAATATTGAAAGAACTTGTGATTTATTACGTCAGCTTAGTAGGCAATGCCTTGTAAGTAATGTATAAGAATAGCTTCACTTCCTGATTCTAGTTAGACAAACTCTGTATTAGCACGTTTTTGTCTCCTTGCTGCAAGATTAAAGTGCCTTAACCTGAACTTGCCGTGTGTTGATCATTTTGAAGTTGTTTTTCCTTTGACATTCCCCATATTCCTTAGCTACTGTACCACTGCCAATGTTCACCATATTCCTTAGCGGTTGCACCACAGCCTCTGGCAGACACCTTAACTACTGCCTATTCCGGAGCATTAATGATTTTGCACAAGGGTGGTGTGTGTCACCTAATAGTGAAAAATCAAAATGTACAGATGACAGCATTTGCAGGTAAAACTCTGCCCTGACTGTGAGAAAGCAACACCTTCTGCTATTATAAAGTTGCTTATTTTAACACACACACACACACACACACACACACACACACACACACACAAATATCTGTGTGTGTGTGTGTGTGTGTGTGTGTGTGTGTGTGTGTGTGTGTGTGTGTGTGTGTGTGTGTGTGTGTGTGTGTGTGTGTGTGTATATATATATATATATATATATATATGTGTGTGTGTGTGTGTGTGTGTGTTTCATTAATAAATACCTCTCAGCTGTATAGATTTTCCCAGAATGTCCAGATTTTTGAATAATATTTTTAGTCTGCTCCTCATAAAAAATTGTGTTTTTTTGACAAATCACTGGGATGATCTAAGGATTAAAGTCACTAAATAATGACATGTATTTGAGTTTCAGACTCCATATCCTTCAGAAAAACGCATGTTAATATAAATCCTGTTATTCTACCAACTTTCTAAGTTTATTAGAGCAATATTTAAAATGTGACCCTATTTTTGGTCTTTGTCCCCGCATTATGTTGGGCTTTGTCCAGATGTCTTGAGGTAAGATATTGTCATTTTTTTATCTGTGTCCCCACTAAAGCCAATAATTTCTATAAAACAAACTGCAGATTGTTTGCTGGAATCCTAGATGCTGTGTTATTCCAAAACCATTCACACTAATTTCATTCTCAACACATTAATATTCATTCACCAAAGCTATAAATATACCTAAGTGGAACTTTAAACTAACATAAATAGTACATGAGAGAAGCAGCCACCTTATGTGTTTAAATTAGTTAGGTGACATAACCATGCAGTTCTTAAATGATTTAAAACACATTTTCAACACTTTACACTTGGTACACAAACAGCCATCAACTTACTAGCTTTTTTTTTTTTTTTGCAGTGATAAAATAGTACCACAAAAAGAGCTGCTTAAATAAAGTGCAAAAGTAAACAAATTTAGAAGGTCGCTTTATTTCACTGGTTGCAAGTTTGCAAGAATAAACGTTAATAACCCTCCCCAAACAGCACTGCAGGACTGCTGAAAGTTAATATATGATGTTTACCACCTTGAAGTTTAAATAGTGTCTGTTCCCTTAGAAGAGCTTCCGAAAGTTTTACAACTCGACCAAATTAAATGGGTGTAGGCATAGACTTCATACCTCCTAAAGTAGTGAGTATGTGTAGACAAACAACATAATGAAAGCATCTATAGTACATATCAGAGACATTGGGATACTCAAAAATATTTAGCACATAATGCTATCTGAAATGATATGTGTGGCAATGTGCTGGGAGGCCAGGACTGAAAGCAGCACATGCAAGATTGTGCTCTAGATGAAATAGAGCGGTACTTATCACTTACTTAGGATGGGGTGAAAGCTCCAGGTACAAAGTGTTAGCTTAGGGGACAAGATCGGCAGATACCGATCGGTCACCGTTACATACCGGCATTTACAAATAAATGCCCATATTGTGTTTGTGGTCAGAACTGAAGCACATTAGTGTTCTTTCTTTGTGTGGCATAAACTGTAACAGATGCTTACTACTGTTTAATTTTTTTTCCTCTTCAATTCCAGGGAGAGGATCTTATTTTGTTTTCTCTCCTCAACAGAAAGATGAGGGGGGGGTCACCAGATGAGGGGGTGACACTGGATACAAAAATAGTCAGCTACAGAGCCCACTAATGGGTGTCATCTTGCTAATGAGACTGACATATACAAAGGACAAAATCAAACACGGCAGAGCAAGTCAGAGATATATAAATGCAGCACTAAGAGCCGTGTTGCTCATCTATTCCAGACTCCAGGATTTTGCTAACACTAACATGCTAGGAAGGTCAGCAGCCTTAGCTGAGCAATAAGTGTTAGTGGCCAGCTCTCTCAGCCATTCCCCATTATGTTGTACTTCAGTTTCACCAACAGCTAACATACCACTTGCTCCATGACTAAGACATCATCAGCCACTGCACTGTGGACAAAGACACTTTATGGGAATTGGCAGATGTGTCATGCACTCATGGAATTAAGGTGAAGCAAGGGGCACTTGTGTAGCATTCGTCACTCTTGGTAGAGATACCTTTCAGCATCAAACAGGAAACAGATTAGGAATTTTGCAGGTATCAGCATCTCAGATCTTACAAAAGTTTCTTGATGTCATGCCGCTGCAAATGGAGGAGTATATGTGGTTTGCACAGACAGCAGAGGAGAGATACATCACTATGCAAGCATTTTATAACATAGCCCATTTCCCTGAGAGGCTGTGACAACTGATTTTGCAAACATTGCCATCAATGCACCACTTGGTCAACATGGCATCCTTTACATCAGCTGGAAGGGCTTTGGCTCCATCAGTTGACAGGTGGTATGCAATATACAGGTTATTATGCTCATTGTCCCACTTCACCACTATGCAGGTCTCACGATTCCCACATTTGGCACAACTGTGCCATCTATCAATGTTTCATGCAGGGTGACCCCTTAAAGGATCATCTAGTTAACAGGTGCACACATTGTCAGGTAAGTATGTCAGAATATATAATTCCCAGTCAACTAGGAATCAAGCCACTTATAATGGTGTCTACTGTTGTGTGTTGCAGGTATGCCCTGGCATCATGGATGATGACCCCCTTCTAAAACTTCCAGACCACTGCTGAGATGACATAGAACATCACACATTTGCAGACATTTAATATTGTCAAATGTGTGCTTGGACTCCTGAAGGGGCATATCCTCTGCCTGAATATATTTTGTTGCACACTGCAGTATACATTTGAGGACTCAGTCAGTTATTCATGGTGTAGACCATGTTACAAAATATGGCAGTACACAAAAAGATACAGCATGGGAACATCACAGTGCTGCATGAGAGTACTCTAGCTGCAGTGGATAAGGAGTCAGGTGCTTCTGCAGCCAGATTCTTTGACAGCTCTGCACCTGACTCCTTATCCACTGCAGCTAGAGTAAGGTGCAGAGTTGTCAAAGAATCTGGCTGCAGTGGATAAGGAGTCAGGTGCAGAGTTGTCAAAGAATCTGGCTGCAGAAGCACCCCGAGCACCTCTGAAGCAGCTGCAATATGCTGGCATTGTCTGGTAGTCCACAGCTATAGGTCATGATAAGGATGGCACACAACAACACTGATGAATGATTTAATGCACATAAGCTATGGATTACAGTGCACTAACTGGCTATGCTATGCATTGGACATTACCTTATCTACATAGGCCAGAGAATGAAAATAGTATAGTCATCATCATTTGCACAGGTGGGCTGGGGCACAGTAATACAATCATAAGCTAAGCATCACTGGAGGAGGACACAACATCCACGTAGATAGCAGGGTGGAATGAGTCAGGGATTATATCCTCCAGTAGAAGGGTGGAACTGTCATGCCACAAATATTGTCCAGGTATACCATGTGGTCCTGCAATTGAAGGACTAGAAACATTCATAAAGAGTGATGGTGTAGCACTTTGGAAACCTGTATGGGCAGTAGCAGAATAAACATTATTTTAGTTTCCTTGCTGCACCAGGCAAGAGCCCTGCTAACACCAGTAGACTATAGCATCGTGTGCACAACTGCATATTTGGACAACATGTCACATGCATCACTATGCAGCAAAGGTGCAACATTAAAACAATCACAGGTGGCTGCTGTCCCAGGTGCAAAGAATCGGAGGGTGGGACTATCTAATCCCAACTGCCCTTTAATCCAGAATGACTTTTAAAAGCAAGTATTGCATTTGCTGTCGGAACTGAGAGGTGTAGCACTCCCTTTGTGGTCTGAACTTTAGCAAACTGCTTGCTACATTGTAGCAAATGTAGCAACCAGTTTGTTACAGTTTAAAGCATTTTTTTTTTATTAAAACCTGAGTGCTGCAGCACTCCATGCAGAGTATTAAGTAGAGCAAGTGCTTGCAGTTTGCTACGGTTTACTTTAAAGCATTTATTTTTTTTAATTAAAACGTGAGCACTGCAGTGCCCCATGCAGAGTATAGACTGTAGCAAGCAATTTGCTACAGTTTACTTTGAAGTGTTTTTGTTTAATTAAACCATAGCTGTGCTCCATGCAGAATGTAAACTGTAGCAGTTTGCCAGAGTTTAAAAGAAAAATATCTTTCTTTATTTTTTTCAATTTTTTTTTTTTTATCTAAAAAAGAGAGGAAGGTGGAATGCTAGTTCACAGGTTCATTGGATCGCTCATATGTTGTGTGTAGTGTCTATTTGTGCCTAGGTCTATGACCTACACATCCCCTGATTGATACCAAGTTTTTACTGAAGTCACCTGGCATCATGGCAGTGATAACATGCAATGTGCCTCTGCCATATGATGGGTGCATGCATATCAGATGCCATTTATGTGTCCATGTATGGGAACCCCATTGTGAATCCCTGTGTTGGGAGCTAATAGATGCACAGCAGCCACAATTCCAATGATGCCCAAGACTAGGCATGGTGCTCTGTTGATCAACAGGGTACAGGGATGGTGAGAAACTGCAGGATTTGCAGTGTGCAGCTGGGAGAGGCATACTATGTGAACAGTCTGATAAGTGTTGTCAGCCATGACTATGAGACTGGTCATAACCAGGTGCAGTAGCTACTGTGGGCAAGGGTGACAGTGATGCAGTCTCCAGACCAATGGGTGCCATCTGTAAAATCCCATCCTGTAACCATTCCCTTTGTATCCAGACCCTTGCATTGTCACAGCAGAAATAGTCTGCAGAGGAACAATGGAAGGGAGGTGTCACCTGTCTTGTGTATGTACTAATAGATGGCATGTTGGCTACCAATAACCTGACAATATTCATTTGCTCTAAGCCCATATATATGGTGTTACACTGTATGTGCTGCAGGTCATTCTGCAGTCCATGTAGCTGTTGTATGTCCTTATACAGACAGTGTAGCATGCACATATGGTATGTGTAGTGCCTATCTGTGCCTAGCTCACTGACCTACACATCCTCCTGACTGATACCAAGTTTGGTACCCACGTCAGGGAATGACCTGGAGTCATGGCAGTGATAACCTGCAATGCGCTTCTGTACTATGATGGGTGCACACATGCACACATATCGGATGCCATCTGTGGTGGTAACTCCTGTATAGGCAGGGTGGGGTTCACATTGACAGGATGTCCAATGGCAAACACAGGTAATAATACTGGAAGCTTGGCCTGCTCTTCCACCACCACCTTATATGTGAAGGAAGTGTGTATGTGTGCCCTCCAATGTTTGTATTGCTGACAGTGCACTGGGACATCTGACTGTGCCATGTTGCCATTATTTTCAGTCAATTTTGACCTGCTGGTAAGAGGCATGTGCCATTCTGTTACACTGGGCCTTTACCAGTGGAACCTATGAAATCATAAAGATAACTTACCTGTGGGAGTGCTGGTAAATGTGCATCATTACCCCAACCCATGGCACACATGCTGGTATATACCACTTAGTATACAAGCATAGTCATACCTTGTGATGCAGTGTGCTGTAGCATGCAGCCCCGACATACAGAAGATATACATATAGGTAATGTGTTAAGCAAATCTTCACATGTAGATCAGTGTGCAACTTGGAAATATACCTGTTACTACTAAGCTGGTACATGACCAACAGACACTTATACAGTCATCACCACCAGCCCAGCTCCCACATCTAAGACACCTCCAGGTATGAGGGTGCACTCATTTACACCAGACATGGCTAGCAGGAACTCGTCTTCAACTGTGAGCCACTTCTGTGTCGGTGGTCCATGTGTACATATCCCTGGGAATGTAGTATGCCTTTGTCATGGCATATAGTATCTTACTGATGAAGCAGCTATGTACCTTTACTAATGTGCTATTACAGAAATTCATAGCACTGACATTATGCGCCTTCCCTACAACACCTGGTCCCAGAAAACCTTTATCAGTTTTACCTTTGTCCAGCATGCACATGTAAATGTAGGGCCTGCAGTAACACTTCACCTCTGTCTTCTGGGTGGTGCACTTTTGCAGTCAATGCCTCTCTCTTAGGCACTTAATAAGACATGCATACCTGATGGCTACACATGTCGATTATTGCTGACTGCTTTGTATCTACACTGCTTTCTTCATTCCATTTAGCAATCATATACCTGTCTGCTGTCACAATTTGACCATTCACATCCTGTCAGATTTATTTTGTCAGATTAATTGTGGACTTATTTTTTTACATCACAAAAACCTGGCATTTTAACAGGGGTGTGTAAACTTTTTATATCCACTGTATATACACATATGCAGTGGTTATAAAAAGTGTACATACCCCCATTAAAATGTCTGGTTTTGTGATATAAAAATGAGACCACAATAAATAATTTCAAAACTTTTCCCACCTTTAATGTGACCTATAATCTGTAGAATTCAATTGAAAAATAGAAAAATCTGTTAGGGGAAAAATATTAAAAATAAAAAAAGTACAATAAGCTGGTTACATAAGTGTGCACACCCTTAAACTAATACTTTGTCGAAGCACCTTTTGATTTAATTACAGCATTCAGTCTTCTTGGCTAGGAGACTATCAGCATGGCACATCTTGACTTGGCAATATTTGCCCACTCTTCCTTGCAGAAGTGCTCCAAATCTCTCAGATTGCAAGGACATCTCTTGTGTACAGCCCTCTTCAGGTCACCCCACAGATTTTCTATTGGATTTAGGTCTGGGCTCTGGCTGGGCCATTCCAACACTTTAATTTTCTTCTGGTGAAGCCATTCTTTTCTTGATTTAGATGTATGTTTGGGGTCATTGTCATGCTGAAAGGTGCAATTCCTCTTCATCTTCAGCTTTTTAGCAGATGCCTAAAGGTTTTGGGCCAAAAGTGACTGGTATTTGGAACTGTTCATAATTCCCTCCACTTTGACTAAAGCCCCAGTTCCAGCTGAAGAAAAAACAACCCCAAGCATGATACTGCCACCACCATGCTTCACCATGGGGGTGGTATTCTTTTGGTGATGTGAAGTGTAGTTTTTGTGCCAAACATACCTGTGAAGGTTGCCAGCCCAGCTAGCTAGAATTCTGTAAATAATCTTATGTCATTTGTAAATATTAATATGATCTACAGGCTTGCCTTACAAATGTAAGAGAACTATATGTTAGGATTAAACTACATGTTATGTGCTGAGCTTCGGAAATGTGACACAGTGCACTCTGCTGGAGAAGAGCAGAAATGTATATGAACTACATGCCTGTACAAACGTATGTTTTCATAGTAGAAGTTGGGACATACAGAGTTAACTTGCAAACTCTGAGAAAATAAGTAAAACAGTTTTACAAGTGTGTTTACCACAATGAGAAGCAGAATGTCTGCAGATAGAAATTCTTTCTATTGTTTGAGACAGAGATAATTTTAGGTTTTAAGGGTAAAAGTATTTAACAGTTTTATTATTTTCAGTTCCAGACAATCTTCTAAGAGATAAGTGCCAGCTGCTAAGAGATAAATATTCTTGACACTGAGGTGCTAACTTTTAGGCTTCTGTTGGCCTGGAAACTAAGGCAGAGGTGACAAGAATGATGCAATCTGAGATGACCCAGCAATAATGTGTATTATTAATTTAAGAACTATCTCAGAGAGAAAGTCTGTGAATTTTGTATTTGTCTTTGGATCCGACAACAGCCACTCATCAGCACTTGTCTTGCTCTGTAAGTAAGTCATTTAGGGCATAGCATCTCTTAGATATAGATAGGAATACAGTAAAGATTAGTTTAAATGTTTTCTATATTTACGTAGACTGTCCTGCAATGTTGTTTTAGGGTCTATATTATAAGCATGAAACGGCTGAAAAGCGAACAGGTAATGAGTGACACATATTCATTAAAACGCATTTAAGCGATTCAATGAATATGTCATAGGGCAAGGAGGTAGTTGGCCAACTACACAGTGTTGCCCTTTCCTTCACTACAGTGTGATGTCAGAGTTGGTACAGTTAGTTAGGGAGGTGTGGGGGGCATAGCCCAACATGCTGGGGGTTGTGGGGAGCAAAGGCCCTCACCTAACTTTTTTTTTTTGAAAATGACTGCGTGAATTTTTTCGCTAGGAAAAAATTTGAGGACATGGCCATTCGCTGTTTACAGCATTCACATTTTATGTGTTGACATATATGTCATCGCGCATATGATCTTTCGTGCTTATGATATAAACCCGTTGTTTTAAAATATTTCCTGTGATTATGAACTCTATTGTCACTGTGTGGAGTTATTGAGTATTGTCTTGTGCTTTTATAATTTATTATTAAATATATTTAAAACTTTTAATTGTGGCTGGTTTGTTTAGAGATATTTAAGCTCTTAGTGTACTTGCATATGTGTTTGATGACACTGTATAGGCCACTCTTAAATAGCCTTAAAGTCTTGGACACACTTACCATTTGGATAATAGTAACATTACACAGTAGAATTGGTCACCCTTTGGGAAGGGTCTTGTAGTAGCTGATAAAGGGTGGTTGTTGGCAGTGATTACTACCTTATAGGGGCAGAAGGGGGTATAGCTACTAAACCTGTGCCAGCCTTCCCCAGGAGTGTCTGTGTATTTGTATACAAATCAAATCTCAAAGTGTGTGTGTGTCAGCTACTGGGACAGGGACAGGAAGCACTGGTTGGACAGAGAGGGTGCTGGATGTCTTGGCTTGACCACTCTGCTGTGATCTTAACCCTATAGCTGTGCCAATGGGGAGTCTTACTGGGGATGTGGAGACATAGGGAGAAGCCAACCCCAGACTGATTGTGATGTCTGTGTGCTCTTAAGGAAAATTGTACTTTACTGTGTGTGTGTACTTTTCATCCTCCCAATGTGCACATCCTTCATGGGTGTTAGTGGTGAGGAATGAGGCTCCTTGATTATTGGACAGTGCAGGGGCGTCACAGTACCTTTAGGAATTGTGGCCAAAAAGTTCAACCTTGGTCTCATCAGACCATAACAGATTTTCCAACATGCTTTTAGAAGTCTTGATGTATTGTTTTGCAAATTTTAGCTAGGCCTGGGTGTTTTTCTGTATAAGAAAAAGGCTTCTATCTTGCAACCCTACCCATAGGCCAGACATATGGATAATACGGGAGATTGTTCTCACATGTAGTATACAACCAGCACTTGCCATAAATTCCTGCAGCTCCCTCAGTGCTGCTGTAGGTCTCTTGGCAGCCTCCCTGATGAGTTTTCATCTTGTCTTTTCAACAATTTTGGAGGGAAGTCCAGTTCTTTGCAACATCACTGTTGTCCCATATTTTCTCCACTTTTTTTGAAAACAGTTTTATTGAATTTTACAAACACATAAATTAAACATATAATTGTTACATAAGTTTAACCTTTGATTTAGAACATAAAGTATAAGTAACACAGCTTAAGTAAAGTATTTATAAAAGACATCCACATGTACACATTTCAAAAACGTATGTTACAATCAAGGTTTCATATTATAATATCTTCTTTTTTTAATAATTCTTGCAGACTAACCCACATATTATATGAATATGTTTTCCTTGATGTTCTTGATTTAATTGTCCAGAGCTCCATTTGGCATACATCTGTACATTATTTCTAAATTCATTAAATGTTGGCGGAGTATCTGATATCCACTTTCTAGTCATAGTTTTCCTGGCCATTGTTAGAATTGACAATAACAAAGGAAATTTCATTTTTCTAATACTGCTATCTACAGTTGTGTTAAAGAGGTTAATATATTTAGTTACAGTAAAGTTATCTGTAAAAATGGATTGTAAGAGGTTATTTACTTTTTCCCAATAGCATTTTAATTCCTTACATTCACAAAACATATATGTCCAATCAGCAATTTTTTCTAATTTGCATCTTCTACATAGGTTTGTTTTTTAGTGATCTTACTTATGATAAGAGGTATGTAAAATGCCCTATTCATGAATTTCCAAGTATATTACCTCCATCTGAGAGAAGATGTTGTCTTACTAGCCGATTCTAGAATATTTTTCTTATCTTGATCACCTGGTTGTTCTTTGTTGATAGATATACAATAATTCCTAAAACCTTCTGAGCAGGTATATGTTTAATCTCTTAGTATCTTATATATTTGCGAAAGTTTGCCTTTGGACATATTTTTTTGGTGTATATTCATAACTAGATAGCTCAACAGTATAGGAACAATTTCTTTATTAGTTGCTGTTATTAATTCTAATTTACTTAAGAGGAATTGCCTTTAGATTTGTAATTCTAACGAGTTTATTGTCTAATTCAAACTCTTGCATTAAGTTATCTGTTGTTTTGATTTCATTATTAGACATCAACTGAAGCTAATATATTAAACTTTTTCCTTAAATAATAGTATTTTAATGGAATCAGTGGAATATACAGTTCCTTGTGTATAAGCTAAAGGATATAAGAGGAATAACCATTCTATATATATTGCAAAAAGAAAGAGCAGTAGCTGCTAAAGGTGTGTAGGATAAACAATGTAAATTCCGTAGAAAACCACAGCACCACCACGTAGCTATCCTTTATTAAAAAATCAACGACGTAGGACAAAAAGTATTAGAAACTAACATCTTTTGTTATGACAGGAATTACTATTGGCAACATTGTGGGGTGGCCATGGACACTTCATGTGCCAATAGTTACTTTAATTTAGTCCTTGTGGAATGGGAGAGAGAAAAAGTTTTAACTCTATCTGATCCTTGGTTTAAGAATGTGATCTATTATGCACATTTTATTGATGACGTCATAATTATTTGGAATGGAAAAGAGGAAGATCTGCTTAGTTTCACAGCATATTTAAATGCAACCACCACTTTTTTGAAATTCACCTTGCAGTTGTCTAAAGCTTTTATAGATTTCTTGGATGTTACTCTTTTCCTTGATCAAAGGAAAAGGATTGGGACTAAAATTCATCGGAAGGAAACTTGGAAAAAACATTATTTACATAGAAGCAGCATGCACCCCGGGCATGTCTCTAAGAATATCATGAAAAATGAAATTGCCAGCATTTCTAGACTCTGTACTAATGAGTCAGATTATGAACAAGAAGTTTCATTCCTGCAAAAAAATCCTGAGTAATAGAGGTTATATGGAGAAAGATATATCCATTAGAAAGGAAGACCTAGATCGTTTGAAAAAGAATGAAGGAGCCCCGCTACTATCTAGAAATGATCATCCCTCTACCAGAAGAGCCATGCATAATAGTTTTGGGAATGTTTTGAGTGTAAATTTAACTTACACCAATGACTGTCATCAAGTTTGCGAAATAATCAAGAAATTCTGGCCTATCCTGACACAAGATACTAGAATACGGGAGATTGTGGGAGATACACCCACATTTACTTTTAAAAATAAAAAGAATCTTAAACGTCTCCTATGTATGAAAGATGGTGTGAAGGATTCTCCCCTTAGTAAAAGAAAATGAACATTTCGCTGTGGGAGATGCTCGGCTTGTGATAGCATTGATACCAGCAACTCTTTTACACATCCCATCAGCAAGATTTGCCATAATTTTTCATGCCAAGCTAATTGCAATACACCCCACATAGTATATTTGGCCACCTGCTCAGGATGTCCTGCCTACTATGTGGGTAAAACTGATCAGCCTTTTAAGAACAGCATTCTGAGACATCTTTGTGACATCCGTCAACAAGATGCCAAAAATTATTTAGCAAACCACATCATACAGTTTCCTTCCCATGGGTTTCATTTCAAAGTGATACAAAATACCTATGTAGGGATAAGGCAGGGGGATATCTCAAATGCAGCAGAAAGAAATGAGGTAAACTGGATTATCAATTTACAAGCGGACAAACCACCAGGACTTAATGCAGTTGTTCCGCTAAGACCCATACTTAAACACAGGAGACCTACCATTGGCTAAAATGGAAGGTGTGTGTGTATTTTTCAGACCTCATTGGTTACATCCAGTTTGTTCAGCAGAGAGGGAGATGGCTTCAATTCTTTTCCGCTAACACCTATACTTAAACACAGGAGACATACCATTGGCACAAATGGAAGATGTGTGTGTATTTTTAGACCTCATTGGTTACATCCAATTTATTCAGCTAAGACGGAGATGGCTTCAATTGTCTGCTCTGATTGGTCTAAGGTTCTTTTTAATGAACATTCCCCTATTCATTGAATACAATCTGAAGAAGGTTATTACCGAAAGCACTTATCATTGGATAAGAGTAACAGGGGATTTTATTTCTACTTTGTTCCATGTTTTTACGTTTTGTCCTACATCACTGATTTTTTTAATAAAGGAGAGCTACGTTGTGATGCTGTCATCAAGTTTGCAAAATAATCAAGAAATTCTGGCCTATCCTGACACAAGATACTAGAATTCTTTATATATTGGGTATGTATACATGAAGTTTTTGAAATTATTTATAATGGCTGTAATATAACTAGTTGAATTTTTGGCATTATGTATGTTGTAAAAAGTTGCTTTAGTATCCATATGAAAGGATTATTTATTGTGTTTAATTTATAACTTTGAGGTCTAATGTATGTATCCATAGCTATTCTTCTTCTTTCAGCTTTTTTCTGCCTAGGGGTCGCTTCAGTGGATCAACGTCTGCTTACGACTGGCAGTGAAGTTTTATGGTGTCGAGTTGCCAGCCCAGCACCCAACCTTCCACAGGAGGCACACACACGCACACACTCACACTTAGGTCCAATTTCAAGTGTCCAATCCACCTATGGCATGTACCCATAGCTATTACTTCCCAATATTCTTTCCATTTAGCTACATATGCAGGGTCTATTAGTAAGGATATTGTGTTAATTATAGAAGAAATTGAGTATAACTCTAGGTCAGGAAAGGCAACTCCTCCTTTTGTCCAGCTACTTAGGTGATATTTTAGAGCTATCCTAGGTTTGTTTGGATACCACAGGAACCTTACCATCATGATGTTTAGTTTTCTCACTATTTGTTTTGTTGGGAGTAATGAAATTGACTGTATGATATATAATATTTTTGGGATTATGATCATTTTAATTATTGTTAGTCTTTCTTCCATTGCAAAGAATATTTTGTTCCATTTAGTTATTAGAGATTGAATATTATTCATTATGTTATTATAGTTCAGAAGTATTACATCTTTGATATCTTTGGTTAATGTTATTCCTTGGTATGTAAACTGATCTGAATCTGGGATATATTTATGGTATCCTTTTACTAGTTTTTTCTTATTAAGATAAATGGGAAGTATATTTGTTTTTTCATTATTAAAAGTCAGACCTGATATTTTTTGAAAGTTGTCCATGGCGTCAAATAAAGCAGAAACTGATGATACATTTCCATTTAGTGTGATAAGAACATTATCTGCAAAGAGTTGAATTTTAGATGTTATTTCTGTATTTACATTGAAACCTTCTATATTGTTATTCATTCTTATTGCATTAGCCCATGGTTCCATTATTAAGGTAAATAATAATGGGGCAAGAGGACAACCTTGTTTGGTTCCTTTTAATATTGGAATGTTTTGTGAGATATAAGAGCTTATTTTTATATATCCTTGGGTGTCTTTGTATAAATATGTTATTAAGTTTATAAAATTCTCTGAGAAATTTTGATTTTTGAGTAAGATAAATAAATAATCCTAGTTCACTGAATCAAATGCAGAAGTTATATCTTGACTATAAGATTAAGTCTTCTTTTTCTTATTTGAGTAATCTATTAATGTAAATGTTCTTTTTATCTTATCAAATGTATTTCTATTTATTATAAAACTGGTTTGGTCATCACCAATTAGGTTTGGGAGAACTTTCTTCAATCTGCCTGCATATATATTCATAAACATTTTGTAATCTACATTCAATAGGGAAATAGATCTGTAAGAGGAGCATTTTGTTGAATCTTTATTTGGTTTAACTATAGGGGCTATAAACATGTATTTCCATGAGGGAGGACAAATAGTCTTAGTCTGAGATGTTGAAAACACTTTTTTGTAATAATATTAAAGCTTCTCTGGGCATAATTTTATATATTTCTGGTATGATTTCATCATTACCTGGAGCTTTATTTAGTTTAGGTTTGTTAATTTGTGTCTGAATGTCTATATAAGATATTTTTGTCTATTAATTCTACTTGTTGTTTGCTAAGATTTTTATTACTGTATTTCTTTATAAATCTTTTTATATTTTTGTCTGATTCCATAGTGAAATCTTTATTATTAATTTGGAAAAATACTCTCTAAATTCTTCTAAAATATCATGTATGTTATACACCTTTCTCTTTCTCTTCAGAGAATATATTTCTTTAGTATGATTTTGTTTGCTGAATCTTATGGTTTTGTTTTTAAATCTAGTGAAGTATCTGGGGTTATTTGAGAATGCAAGAAATGTATGTCTTTCTAAACTTATCATAGTTTTGTGACTAAGGATTTCTAAATATTTATTTAATAATGTAATTTTCTCTTTTATATCATTATTTATGTTATATTTTTGTTTAAGTTGAAGATTATATAATTTATCTTGTAGCTCCTGTAAATCTTTATCCCAGGATTTCCCTTTGTTATTACACAATCTGATTATTTTCCCATATAGATAAGCTTTAAGGGTGTCCCAAACATATATCTCTGATGCATCTGATGTACTGTTTATTTCTATAATTTTTTTTGTTTCATTAATTATGAACTCCTTAAATTCTACTAATTGGGTTATATATGATGGTATTCTTCTGAACTGTACATTGAATATAGAGTTGATATTTAATTCAACAATTTAATTCAATATTCAAATGTTATGGAATTATGGTAAGATATTCCAATCATAGATTTTGTTATATCATTGGTTAATTGACTAGATAAAAGAACTCTGTCTATTTTGGAATATGAACCATGTATATTAGAGTAGAAAGAAAAGGGTAATGATTTGGAATCTGCTTGATTATTTATATCATTTAGGTAGAATGAATTCATGAAGTCTATTAGATGTTTGGCCTGAGATGATATCTTTCTTTGGCCCTTAATACTGGTTTCATTTTCATTTAAAATGCAATTGAAATCACTTGCCATTATAATGTTTCCCTTTGCAAAGAGAATAATTTGATTCAAGTGTTGTTTAACAGTGTTTATTCCTATGCCTGGTATCCAGTAAACATTAACCAAGGTAAAGATTTTACTGTTTATTTCCACTATAACGGAACACAACATTCCCTTCTCAAATGATTTACAAGGCTAAATACAAAATATACATACATATAGAAGTACTTCTCATTTCCAGCCATATTCGTGTTTTCTGTACTATGCATTTGTGCAATATCATAAAACTGGATGTTAGTTTTATGTCTGCTTAATACAAGCTATAGGCTGTTAATTTACTGTGATATGTTTCTCTTTAAATCACAGTTAAGAGCTGCAAATGTTTTAATGAATTCATGCTGTTCAGAGGATTCATGCAGCTGTTTGCAATAACTATTTAGAACTAATGATTCAATAAAATGGGTGCTTAATTTAAGTGTGGCTACAAATCATTTCTTTCCTTCTATCTTCAGTTACAACAAACCTTTTTCAAGTAATATAGACATTGTCTGTACAATATTTCTAACCTTTTTTTAAGTTTACCCAGTAAAAATATTCTAAATAATCATTAAAATAGTTTAAACAGTGTAAATTAACGTTCCAATTTTGTTATATGAGCTTTCTGGCTATTGGTAAGCCTAAAACTTAAGAGTTTATGTTTGAAGTTTCGTTTTTTTCTTCATTTTCTTCTTCACGACCTCTTCACTTCCTGAATTTGAGTACCCGGCATCCTCTTGTTGTATTTACATGTCATCAGAGATTAAAGTTCAAATTACTGCTGTAGGAAGTTCCTTTGAGTTAATGGAGTGTAGAAATGGCATCTTTACCTCGAGGCAATGTTTCTCAAGCTCTAATGGATCTCAAATTGTCTAAGTTGTTCAAGTGGGAAAACTGTAAGTACAGAGATTTTTACACTTTTTTAAACAGTTTCTGGTGTGCTTATTGCATGAGCCATTTAACAAGCATTGCAGTATGCTTTTACTTTCTTGTTGTGTCTTCCAGTATTTCAATACAACTATAGAGCATATTAACTTTTAAAACAAGTGTATCTAACAGTAACACAAAGCATAACTCATTCATGTCTATAACTCAGAACTATAAATATGCATTTATCTAACTAAATGAACACATGTATATATAAATATTTTTTAAATAAAGCCCATAGATGTTATTTTTCTTTGTTGTTTTAAAGTATCTACCTAGATAACTATACACACACACACACACACACACACACACACACATATATATATATATATATATATACAATTCAGACTACTTGTTGACATAAAGAGAAAACAGAAAATAAACAGACAAAGTATCATATCATTTGTAAGATCAGTAGAGATACAAGAGACAAATGGTATGACCAACCTTTTGATTTCACTTCTCTTTCATGCAATTAGAGTCAAAGTTATTGTAAGTCCAGTATACTTTCCTCTCTCTTTTTGCTTTAATTTACATTAAAGCAAAGGTTATTGTGAGCTTAATAAGTATAAGAAATATATTTTCACCTTTAGGTAAAACAGATGATCTGATTAAGTTCTTATTTGTTTTTCATTCTCTTATGTTTGTCATTAGTTTTC
Source organism: Protopterus annectens (assembly GCF_019279795.1). Classification (NCBI taxonomy): domain Eukaryota; kingdom Metazoa; phylum Chordata; order Ceratodontiformes; family Protopteridae; genus Protopterus; species Protopterus annectens. The sequence continues at coordinate 739,467,605 of NC_056730.1, read as the reverse complement.
CATGCAGTTTCAGATGCCATTCTTTTCGTAGAGGGAGTTGCCCACTCCATCTCTTCTATTTTGTCTAATTTTATGTTTTTTGATGTAAGCCAATGCAGACACTAAGTCTTCATATGTTTTTGGGCCATCTGGTAAGAATAATTTTAGTTTAGCCAGGAACAAAGGATGTGTTTTTATTTGAACTTTATTTAGTTTTTTCACCAGTGGTAAAAAAATTCTTTTGGCAATGAACATGGTGGAATAGTCATTATCAAATCTAATGACAGCTTCATTAACTTTAATAGGAGCTTTTGCCCATGCCTTCTTTAGTACCATCTCTTTATCATATGAAGAAAGAAATCTTACTATGACTGATTTAGGTGTCTTTTTATTTACACTAGAGGAAGATCATGCCCTATGAGCTCTTTCTATATGGAAGATAAAAACGTCTGGTAAGTCTAGTATTGTAGGTAACCATGTACTTAGAAAGCTTACCATATTATTTTCTTCGATGTTTTCAGGCAGACCAACGATTCTTATGTTATTTCTTTGGGACCTATTCTCTAGATTATCCAGTTTATTTTGCAGGAGTGTATTTTGTTTGAGAAGGAATTCAATGTTATTTTCACCTTCTTGCATTCTGCTGTCAATGTCATTTAATGCTTCCTCTAGTCCATTTATTTGAGCTTTTTGTTGTTGCAAATCTTCATGCAATAAGTCCATTTGCTTGGTGCATTTTTCTTTGAAATTGTCAATTTTTGTGTCAGTTTTGTCTATCTTAGTTGTCAAGTCCTGTATATTGGATATCAAAGATTGTAGTTCCTTTCTGAAGAAGGTATCTTGGTTGTTGCCTTTAGAAAAGCTCATTCTGAGAATCTGTGGTGCCAGGAGATTTTCCACAGAGCTTTGTGACAGGAAAATTTGTCAAACTCAATATTTTTTTTATAATATCCTAGTTTTTGATATCAGGAAGCTATTAATGTAAAAATAAACTTTCTATGATAACTTAAAATTTATAATTTCCTGTCATAAAAGATTTTCTCTGTGGAGCTGAAGAAATCTGCTGCTATCTGATGCTCATCTTTGCCATGCCCCCTCATTTCTCCACTTTTTGATGACTGCTTTCACTGTGTTCCTTGGTATATCCAATGCTGTAGAAATAATTTTGTACCCTTCTCCTGACTGATACCTTTCAACAATGAGATCCCTTTGATACTTTGTAAGTTCTTTGGGAACCATGGCTTTTGCTGTAGCAGACAACTGACTAAATGTCAGGAAAATCCAGCTACGACAGCTGAACTTTATTTGGGGTTAATCAGACTCTCTTTAATTAATGGCAGGTGTGTACCCAAGAAGACTGAATGATGTAATTAAATCAAAAGGTGCTTCAACAAAGTATTAGTTTAAGGGTGTGTACACGTACTGCATGTTTTTTTTATTTTTTATATTTTCCCCCAACAGATCTGTTTGTTTTTCAATTGAAGGTGGGAAAAGTTTTGAAATTATTTATTGTGGTCTCATTTTTTATATCAAAAAAGCCTGGCATTTTAACAGAGGTGTGTGCACTTATTTATCCCCTGTATGCATACAAAAAGATATAATACACAAAGTTATATACAACTGAAAGATTTAAGCTTTAAAATTGGTATGATGGAACTCATATCATTCAGCCCAAAAAGACCAGAAGCATGTACTTTAATCTTCCAGTGTACTTCCTTTATTTTAAGCACAGTTTTCCAAGGGCCACTCCTGAAATCATGTTTAACAGTGCCTAAATTAAAAAAGCTAAAACTATGACCTTCATGAGAAAGAATGTATTTACAAAGCACATTGGTTAAATTGTGTGTTTTGATTGTATATAAATGTTCATATATACTTCTTTAACTGTTCTTTCCCTTTTATCTATGTAGAACATCAAGCACATTTAGCAGATAGCAACATTAACTCATTTGCTCTAATGGAGCTCAGGAAGTTTGCACTGTAACTTCCAATGGGCGGAGCCTAAGCCTTTCGACAGAATCACATTATGTCCTCACATTTCAAACAAATGTTCATCTCTCTGGAACCACAGGGATTATGAAAAAAATATGAATGGCAAACTCTTCAGCACAAATTATTTTTATAGTGGTAGTATTCTTAGGTTCTAGGTCTTAAACTGAATTTTATAAGTCACAGTAAACACAGTAACTATTACATTTGTAATATTTTGTAAACAACTTATAATATCTCAGCAACCATTCAAGTTACACAAATACTGTCAGCAACATTTTATTTATTTAGGTGAGAGCCGTCATATGAGCCTAAGGAGTTCTTTCAGTGTTACTTGGTTGTTGAGATATTTAGAAAAATGTGAAAATTATATCTATAAAAATTAATATTGTAAAAGCAACAGTTAATATCTATTTACCTGCACTAGACCAAGGTCAAACATTAATACAGTTGAGTTTGCCATTGTGTATGCTTTAAGATGAAGTTTTTTTAAAACCTTGTACAAAGGATGGTTTTGGAATTATTGATGCAAATATGAACAAGCAATATTTGATGCCTAGAGGAGTCAGTAGGAGTTAACTGCAGATGTACATGGATGTGTCACTTGGATGTAATGAGTTAACAATGCCTTTAGAACAACAACTAGCAAACATCCCAACTTTGACATAACCAAAGTTTTTAATATAAACCCCTTCTCCTTCATAAATAAATGACTAATGTGGATATCTTCCACATTTGTATGTGCCCATTTTTTGTTGCTATTAATATTGTGAAAACAGACATTAGTGTACCCCATAGTTATTCAATACAGTTTTTAAAACACCAATTTTTTAAATACACAGTACTTGGGCTACTTCCTACTGTTTTCATGTTTATCCATCCTGTCTCAAAAATGTTCCAATTTCTTCTGATAATTTGGGAGACCATATCAATGTCCCCTTGAAGGTGAGTATGAGACTGTTATTAAACTTAGTATTTTGGACCTTACTTGGATTTTTAACCACAGATTGCACCCCTAGTAGTGGATAAAAGACTCCTTCTAATTTTTTTGTGGTGAACCTCCTCAAAAATATTAGACAGGAAATCTGTTGGATATCCTCTTCTCAAAGGCATGGATCACAATTTGTCACTTTCCTCATCAAACAATTCCAAGCTAGAAATCATACGATAAAGCCTAACCAACTGTCCTTTTACTAACGCTTTCTTTTAATGGTAGGGGTGATAACTGTCAAAATGTAAAAGGCTATTTGAATAAGGTAGGTTGTCTATATACATTGGATATAAATTTCCCATTATTGAAATCTTTAGTAATTTGCACATTGAGATAGTTTAATGTAGTAGTCAAAAAATCCATTTCAAATTTAAAAAAATTGGTTGTATTGTTAATGTAGTTAAAAAAAATACAATAACTTTTCCTTGGTGTCCTGCCAAAAGATAACCAAGTCATCCAAGTATCGGCCATACAGTGAACAAGTGTTTTGACAGCCTGACTGAAAAATAAAACTGTTTATTTGGTTGTTGTGTAGATTATTCCTTTTCACTGGCTCTGTTTTATCTGAAGTATTCTACTACCTTCTACATCTACCCATCCTCTTAAAAATGTAAAATGAATACCTGTTCAACAAAAAATGCCCTTCTTTACTCAGCCTGTCATTCTTCATGCTACTCTTGTATGTGATCCTCTGCTTGCTGCTCCCTCTTTACTTTCTCTACTATCTCCTCCTTTTTTCCCATTTGTATAATGAACTGAATTAGCACTTTACTGTGGCCTGCCCACAGTGTCCAAATTACCAGTATTCATGCTAATACAAATCCTGTTATTTAAGCAACTTTCTAATTTTATAGGAACAATATTTAAAATCTGTTCCCATTTTTGAGCCTTTATGCCCATTTATTTAAGGCTTCATCTAAATTTTTTGAGCTACGAGGTATGCAAACCTCTTAATTGCTGCTGCTATTGGTCACTCAATCTCACTTGCTCTCTGACACACACACACACACACACACACACACACACACACACACACACACACACACACACACTTGCACTTCAGAAAATGCAGGATCACACAAACCCTATCATTACCAAAACGTTGCCTATATTTAAAATCTGTCCTGATTTTGAGTCTTTGTTCCCCATTTACTTTAGGCATTATCTCATACATCTCAACCTCTTAATGTAAGAAAACCGGACAAAGCCTGAAATAATGGGAGGAGAAAGGTCCAAAAATAGGGACAGATTTTAAATATTGCTCCTATAAACTTAGAAAGTTGCTAAATAACAGGGTTTGTGTTAATATTAATTTTTATGAAGGATGTGAAGTCTGAAACTTAAATATATGTCATTATTTTATGACTTCAGTCTATAGATCATCCCAGTGTTTTGACAGAAACCCACACATTTTATAAGGAACAGACCAAAAATATGAGGTAAAAATCTGGACAGTTGAGAGGTATGGACTATCTTGATTTAACAGATTGAGAGGTATGCAAACCTCAACTGCAGCTGCAAGCACTTGATTGCTCTCACACTTTACACACACATGCGCACACACACACACACACACACACACACACACACACACACACACACACACACACACACACACACACACACACACACTCTTCCGCTTTCATGCACTCAAGCATGCATACAGAAACACAAACACACATACACACACTTTTATGTTTCATTTACTTTTACACTTGCTAAACAGCAAAAGTGCTACTTAGTGAGTGTAAAATAATAGCTCGATCAATCTTGCTCTCACTCTCATACACACATACACTCACATACACCAAAGTACAGTTTTGTACCTACCATAAATGTAGATGTTCGAGTGCTAATACAGCTGCAGTAATCACAGATGGGTTCTCTGCCGTCAGGCGGGTCCTCGGTCGGCCGAATTCCAAAGTCTAGGTCCGGCGTCGGTTGTTGTCGCTTTCTTTCCTGACGTCAGTGAGGCAGGAGTATATAAGACACAGCCAACGCCATTTTCTTCAGTCTTTCTTGCCCCAGATGTCAGGTGCCCCCAGAAGGAAGGCAATACATAAATTATAGGGTATAATGGTGGGGTAGCAATATGGCAGATAAATCCCAGTAAACTGAGGGATATAACTTTCCTATAAACTTTAATATCTCAGTCTCGTTTGCGAGTCGCCCTCCTTATATGGGCATAATAAACCAATTAATTAAACTCTCTGGTTATACAGTTAAGTAGCCGTTGGTTCAAAATGCTTAACAGTCTCGACATCAAACTTTAAGCTTTGATAGTAAAATAACAGCACTTCATTTAAATGTTCTTTTCCCTTCTTAAGGCAATATATATATGCGCAGTCCCAGGGAACTAGCGTTGTCAGTTACAAATAGTAAACGCTAAGGGTAGTATAAATCAAACTACCTATAGATGCTCATACCTTAATATAATCCAATGTAGTCCAACTTCACTCAGATAACCAAAAATTCACTTAGGTAGCTTAGTTCTCCAATACGCTCATGTAGTGCACTTCTGTAAATAAATAAAAGAACCAGCATACAAGGCAGGTTTCCCTGCGAGATCTTATTTTTCGTTAAGTTCAATGAATGCACTTCTCTATAGTCAATGCTGCCAATGCTGTGCTTCTATAAGTGAGCAAATAAAAAGCATACAGAGTAATTTTCCTGCAAATGTCTTTCTATAAGTTAGAGTCAATAAATCCAATCTCTCGTGGTGGGTGCAGCCGACGCTGCTCTCTCATGTACCCACAATAAGCGATAACACTTTAAAGCTTCATGAAAAGACGGATCGACCCAACATCAGTGCAATATGATATAAAAAGCTTTTATTGAACAAAACGGCAAGCGCTTTCACCCAAAGGCTTCATCAGGCCATTAAACATTACATTTTCCTTAAAAACTACATCTTAAATACTATCTTAGTTAATGACATCACTTCCCTTAATATCCTGTAATTACTATAATTACTGAAATTCAATTATCTTAAAGGTGCATCATTATTTCTATTTAGTGCAACCCTAAAGATTTAATATTAAAGGGAGCTGGTAACATATAAAATAATATAATATAATACATATTTAAAGACATGTTGGTGTCACAATTGACGCCATAAATACTAACTATGGCTAGTACATAAATAGTCCAATGGTCTGCGTATCATGCTATAATAAATCAAATACTGTAGTAAATCTGTACATATTAAAATGTGGAATAAAATGTTATTAAAACAAAATTTATATGTGTATGTCTAAAATATATGTATGTAAACATAAACTGAGGTGTAGATATAAACATGAAAATAAAATATCATATCTAAAGAATATATATGTATGTACTTAATAAATTACTTTACAATGTTGTATAAATGTAAATATATGTAAATAAATGTGTATGTAATATAACAAATATATATAAAAAATGTGTCCATGTATAGACATATAAAAATACATATAATATAAAAATATATAAAAAATATGATACATGTACACCATAGATAATAATACCAAAAGTATCTATGTATAATGTAAAAATGTGTGCATGTATAGACATATAGAAATATATATAATATAAAGAATATATGAAAAATATGATACATGTACACCATAAATAATAATACCAAAAGTATCTATGTATAAAGATGTAGCTAAACAATATATATTGCATGACTAGTGTAGAAAATGCATACTAGTATATGTGGAAAATGAAACCATAGCTGTATCATAGTTGATATGCCTAATTAGCAATACAGCATAAATCCATCAGCACATGCATTTATGCCTAGATACTTATACATATATAATATGCTTACACATCCATCTATGCTAACATGCACTTATTAAAATCAGATAAACATTTAAACTCATATATTTTCATATAAATAATCAAATTCATATGCAGTCCTAATATGCAAGGTAAATGCTTGCAATTTCTAAAGATGTCATAATCCATAATGTATGGAAATATCTGGATTGCAAATGATAATTCTTATAACCATATCAGTCAATTGTTTATGAATGTTAAAAAACATCAAATAATATTATTGGCATATATATAAGAATTAATTAGTCGATTATTCATACTTGTTAAACACTTGTTGTCATGTGTTTTGTTTTCTAAGGCATCTAATATAGCACATACAAAAAACAAAATTCTATATTACATAAATACTACTTAGAAAACATAGTAGATTTTAATATCTATTCATTTGATCATATACATACTCAAGAATATTATTAGTAATATCATTAATAATTTCACCAGTAATATCAGTTGTATTACTACCATTTGTTAATTTTAATTTTATTAATTTTTATTAATTTTTAGTTTTCTAGCTTTAAGCATGGGTTTGATAGGAATTCTATCATTAAGCCCTGGTTCTAAATGTGCTCTCAAGCGAATAATCCATTTGCTTTCTTGTTGTTCAGTTGTATTACGTATAGGTCCTCTTCTAATAGTGGGAACATTTACTTGCATGACCATAAAACTAAAATTATGTTGTTTAGTAGTATTCATTACGTGTTTAGACAGTGCATTTTTATCAGATCCTATTCTAATGTTGTAATAATGTTCTCTGATCCTCTCTCTCAGTCGCCTATCTGTTTTGCCCACATAAAAAGCTGAGCATAACTGGCACGTTGCCAGGTATACTATGTGTGTGGTCTCACAGTTGGCATTACAATGGAATTTAAATGTACGTTGTGTAGTGGGATGTATAAAGCTAGCTGATTGATCTATGGTGTGACAAAAGTTACACTTACCACAAGGTCTAGTCCTAGCATTTAAATCACCATTTGATGCCATTGTATCAACTCTATTAGGTCCACATAACATCCTATGCAAATTCAATTTATTTTTATATGTAAACTTAGGTACACTTCCTACTGTTCCTGAAATTACTGGGTCAATTTGTAGTAGGTCCCAGTATTTTATATAGGCCTTTTTAATATTATCAACATCTTGTGTATAATAAATAATTGCTGTAGGCCTACTATCCTGTACATAACTATTGCTTGCTTCAGTAGGTGATTTATTACTCATGCTTTGATCAGCAAAATATGGGTATGCCCGTCCTTCTCTTAATGTTTCCATATCAGTTAGACCTTCATCTATTTCATGTAATTTATATGATCTAGCTGCAAATTGTTGTTTTAATTCCTGTATGCCTTGTATGTATCCTTCCTGTGTAGAATTTAACCTTGATAAGCGCATAGCTTGCCCTTTCACCACGTTTTTAAATACATGTCCAGGGTGCATGCTTGACCTATGCAAATATGAACTTCTATGACAAGTTTTCCTGTAAATTCCTGTATTGATATAACCATTTAATACCTTTTCTACATATACATCCAAATACGGTACGAGATTCTTTGATGCTACCATCGTAAATTTTAGATATGTAGTTGTTAGATTCATTTCTTTCAAAAACCTTTCCAACTCTTTTTCATCTGATTTCCAAATCAAAAACAGGTCATCTACAAAACGTACATAGAATCCTACGTATTTCTTATAATTTTCCATATTGAATAATAACCTTCTCTCCCAATCTGCCATCACTAGATTGGCGTAGCTATTGGCACAAGATGTGCCCATAGCCACGCCATCCCTCTGTATGTAGATTTTCTGATGGAAAGTAAAAATGTTATTATTCAAAACCATTTCCATCAATGTACAGATCTTGTCTATTTGTAACGGGGTATAATGTGTCACTAGACATCTACGTATACATTCAATACCTTGTTTATTTGGAATACTAGTAAATAATGATGTGACATCCAGGGTAACTAACCAATAATTAGGTATAACTTTAGCTTCTTTCATATAATCATATAATTTAGTCAAGAATTGTTTAGTATCCCTTAAAATATGTGCATGTTTTTCTACTGTAGGTTTTAGTTTAGATTCAATGTATATTGATATGGGTTCCGTAATCCATCCCCTTCCTGCTACTATAGGCCTCATGGGAGGGGAAATTGGATTTTTATGTATCTTGGGAACACCTTGTATACATGGTATTCTAGGATTATCAACTTGACAAAAACTATATAATTCATGACTAATGCTACCTTCTTGGTGTAGACTCATAATTTCCATTTGAACTTTAGAAACAATAGTATCTACCTTTCTACCACTAATTTCTTCATAATACTGTTTTTCTTCCAACATGGTTTTCATGCTGGATATATACTTCTCCATATCCATGATAACAGTAGGCCCTCCCTTATCTGCTGGTCTAATCATTATACTTTGATCATTTTTTAAATCTTGAAGTGCCTTTCTAGCTCCATAAGTGAGGTTTCTATAACCTTTTTTATTACCTTTTTTATTGTCATTCTGTATACCTTCATTCTGTTTATGTAATTCTTCTTCAACCAATCTGGAATATGCATCCAGCAATGGGTGTAGTGGTGGTATATAAGCACTAGGTTTTCTTAGGACTTGCCCCTCCGTGATTATCTCAACATTACCATAATCTATTTTCAACTGTATGTTTCTAACGAATAATTTCAAATCAATAATCGTTTCAGTTATGTCACTTCTAGTTGTGGGTATAAATGTAAGTCCTTTTTCTAAATCTTCTATCTCTTGGTGGGTGAGAATTTTGCTGGAAATATTCCAGATTAGTGTGTCAAGTTTTTGTTCCACATTTTCTTTAATGTAGGCCCTGTGTGCTCTGTATCCGTGATTCTCTTTTTTTGCCTCCCCCGGCTCATAGATCTGTCTCTCCCCCCTCCCGGCCATTTCTCCCCTATGGGGAAAGGGACCATTTCTTTGTTCTCAGGTTTTTTAATGTTAAAAACAGATGTCTTCCTTCTTACAATGTCTTCCTTATTGGGGCTTACATTATCACTTGGTTGTATATCGGGGGTAACTTCTATTATGGAGTCAGTATGTTCTCCTATTACTTCTGTAGTATTGTTGGTATCCTGCTGTACTTCCTCATTATCCTGGTGCACCATAGCTGTCGCTATTACTTGATTCCTACTTCTATTTATATTGGGGGTGTCTTTAGTAGATAATTCATTATTTGTTTCAACATTATTTGTTACACTGTGTTGTTCATTTCCATCTCTATCAACATATGGGTTGTTGTATCTATGTGAAACATTTACATTTTTGTTCACAATGTTTTGTTGCCGTTGTATATCATTCTTTTCATTGGATGTCTTATTATTAGTAGCAATTCTATCTTCTCTGGGCCAAGTAAAAACTTGGCCTCTAGCAAAATCCTTTGTTTCTCTGTTTATTTTGCTTTGTTTCTGTTCCAACAGCTTCTTTTCGAATAAATACATATTATCCAGTAGTTTCTCCATACTTTTATCTACTGCATATTTTGGGAAGATAGAATATATACTTTTTTGTTGTTCCATGACCTGTTCTCTCAATTCCCTCTCTTCAGATGAAAAATAATTGTTAAGCAAAGTCATGTATTGTATACTAGTGTCTAGGTTTATCTTTTGCCATTGGTATAATAAGTCTGGGTACTTAGTACCTGTTGTAGGCATTTTTAAAATACGTAATCCCCTAGGTATAATTTGTCGCTCTATGCACACTTCAAAATGTTGCCTCTGTAGTTGTAAACGTTTGAGTTTAATAAAGTCTGTTTCCATTTTACTAAGCATAATTGGTAGGCCATTGATATTATGGCGATCGCTAATTTCCTCTTCTGTTGTTATATTACAAGTATCATATGCTTTCAACGGATTTTCTTTTCCTTGTACATATTGTTGAAATCTCTTAGCATTGTCCCGATAACTCTCGGGTACATATGGTAGCTCTATACTAATCTCTTCCATTTCTGCCATTATAAAAATCAAACAGCCAAACAGAATAAGTATAATGAGAAATAATAAGATTATTTTGGCTGTTTGAAATGCGTACCCAATATAAGCTTGAGTTAATGTAAGGTATAATGGTGGGGTAGCAATATGGCAGATAAATCCCAGTAAACTGAGGGATATAACTTTCCTATAAACTTTAATATCTCAGTCTCGATTGTGAGTCGCCCTCCTTATATGGGCATAATAAACCAATTAATTAAACTCTCTGGTTATACAGTTAAGTAGCCGTTGATTCAAAATGCTTAACAGTCTCGACATCAAACTTTAAGCTTTGATAGTAAAATAACAGCACTTCATTTAAATGTTCTTTTCCCTTCTTAAGGCAATATATATATGCGCAGTCCCAGGGAACTAGCGTTGTCAGTTACAAATAGTAAACGCTAAGGGTAGTATAAATCAAACTACCTATAGATGCTCATACCTTAATATAATCCAATGTAGTCCAACTTCACTCGGATAACCAAAATTCACTTAGGTAGCTTAGTTCTCACGCCGATGTAGTGTGCTTCTGTAAATAAATAAAGAACCAGCGTACAAGGCAGGTTTCCCCTTGAGATCTTATTTTCGTTAAGTTCAATGAATGCACTTCTCTATAGTCAATGCTGCCAATGCTGCGCTTCTATAAGTGAGCAAATAAAAAGCATACAGAGTAATTTTCCTGCAAATGTCTTTCTATAAGTTAGAGTCAATAAATCCAATCTCTCGTGGTGGGTGCAGCCGACGCTGTCTCATGTACCCACAATAAGCGATAACACTTTAAAGCTTCATGAAAAGACGGATCGACCCAACATCAGTGCAATATGATATAAAAAGCTTTTATTGAACAAAACGGCAAGCGCTTTCACCCAAAGGCTTCATCAGGCCATTAAACATTACATTTTCCTTAAAAACTACATCTTAAATACTATCTTAGTTAATGACATCACTTCCCTTAATATCCTGTAATTACTATAATTACTGAAATTCAATTATCTTAAAGGTGCATCATTATTTCTATTTAGTGCAACCCTAAAGATTTAATATTAAAGGGAGCTGGTAACATATAAAATAATATAATATAATACATATTTAAAGACATGTTGGTGTCACAACTGACGCCATAAATACTAACTATGGCTAGTACATAAATAGTCCAATGGTCTGCGTATCATGCTATAATAAATCAAATACTGTAGTAAATCTGTACATATTAAAATGTGGAGTAAAATGTTATTAAAACAAAATTTATATGTGTATGTCTAAAATATATGTATGTAAACATAAACTGAGGTGTAGATATAAACATGAAAATAAAATATCATATCTAAAGAATATATATGTATGTACTTAATAAATTACTTTACAATGTTGTATAAATGTAAATATATGTAAATAAATGTGTATGTAATATAACAAATATATATAAAAAATGTGTCCATGTATAGACATATAAAAATACATATAATATAAAAATATATAAAAAATATGATACATGTATGTCTATACATGGACACATTTTTTATATATATTTGTTATATTACATACACATTTATTTACATATATTTACATTTATACAACATTGTAAAGTAATTTATTAAGTACATACATATATATTCTTTAGATATGATATTTTATTTTCATGTTTATATCTACACCTCAGTTTATGTTTACATACATATATTTTAGACATACACATATAAATTTTGTTTTAATAACATTTTACTCCACATTTTAATATGTACAGATTTACTACAGTATTTGATTTATTATAGCATGACAGACCATTGGACTATTTATGTACTAGCCATAGTTAGTATTTATGGCCAATTGTGACACCAACATGTCTTTAAATATGTATTATATTATATTATTTTATATGTTACCAGCTCCCTTTAATATTAAATCTTTAGGGTTGCACTAAATAGAAATAATGATGCACCTTTAAGATAATTGAATTTCAGTAATTATAGTAATTACAGGATATTAAGGGAAGTGATGTCATTAACTAAGATAGTATTTAAGATGTAGTTTTTAAGGAAAATGTAATGTTTAATGGCCTGATGAAGCCTTTGGGGGAAAGCGCTTGCCGTTTTGTTCAATAAAAGCTTTTTATATCATATTGCACTGATGTTGGGTCGATCCGTCTTTTCATGAAGCTTTAAAGTGTTATCGCTTATTGTGGGTACATGAGACAGCAGCGTCGGCTGCACCCACCACGAGAGATTGGATTTATTGACTCTAACTTATAGAAAGACATTTGCAGGAAAATTACTCTGTATGCTTTTTATTTGCTCACTTATAGAAGCGCAGCATTGGCAGCATTGACTATAGAGAAGTGCATTCATTGAACTTAACGAAAAATAAGATCTCGCAGGGAAACCTGCCTTGTACGCTGGTTCTTTTATTTATTTACAGAAGCACACTACATCGGCGTATTGGAGAACTAAGCTACCTAAGTGAATTTTTGGTTATCCGAGTGAAGTTGGACTACATTGGATTATATTAAGGTATGAGCATCTATAGGTAGTTTGATTTATACTACCCTTAGCGTTTACTATTTGTAACTGACAACGCTAGTTCCCTGGGACTGCGCATATATATATTGCCTTAAGAAGGGAAAAGAACATTTAAATGAAGTGCTGTTATTTTACTATCAAAGCTTAAAGTTTGATGTCGAGAATGTTAAGCATTTTGAACCAACGGCTACTTAACTGTATAACCAGAGAGTTTAATTAATTGGTTTATTATGCCCATATAAGGAGGGCGACTCACAATCGAGACTGAGATATTAAAGTTTATAGGAAAGTTATATCCCTCAGTTTACTGGGATTTATCTGCCATATTGCTACCCCACCATTATACCTTACATTAACTCAAGCTTATATTGGGTACGCATTTCAAACAGCCAAAATAATCTTATTTTTTCTCATAATACATAAATTATATTTATATACATGCAATGCATGTGGTTGGGAGGGTGGCCTAATGGTTAAGGTGTTTATCTAAGGGGTTGGGAGGGTGGCCTAATGGTTAAGGTGTTTGCCTTATAAACACAAGGTGCAGGGTTTGAATCTCACAAGGGATAATTGGCTAGGTTTAAAATGGCTCGCAAGGGCAGTTAGCCTAGTACTAATCTATGATCCTATGATCCTATGCAATATAATCAAAAAACAGTAGTTGCAAGCAAATATACCATAGAAGGATAACCCAAACAGGTTGTATGAAGAGAGGTTAGGCCCTATGCCTTTACCAAGAGGGGAAGGAGGGAGGGAAACCTGTACTGCAGCTGTATTAGCACTCGAACATCTACATTTATGGTAGGTACAAAACTGTACTATGTTCATCGTGCATACAGCTGCAGTAATCACAGATGGGTAGAATCCCAAAGCTACGCACAGGGTGGTAGGCTCTAGGTGGAACTGGGATGAGCCAGAATGCCCTGCAACACAGCAGTGGCAAAGCCTGCTCTAGTTTTGGAATATAAAGGCAGGTGGTAGTGTTTAGTGAAGGTATGCACAGAACTCCAAGTGGCTGCCTCCAAAATATCTTTGGTAGGAACTCCTCTGAGGAAGGCTGTAGAGGTAGCTGTGGCCCTGGTGGAGTGGGATCTGATGCCTGTAGGGACAGATTTTCCATGATAGGAGTAACAAAACCCTATGCAGTGGCCTATCCATTTTGAAATTGTCTGTTTGGTAACTGGCTTCCCTTGAGCTCCTACAGCATAGGACACAGAAAGTTGTTCTGATTTCCTGAAAGGCTTTGTTCTGTCCAAATAATAACGTAGCTGTCTATGGATGTCTAAGGAGTGTAGCAGCCTTTCCCCTTTGTTTTGAGGATTGGGGTAAAAGGTAGGTAAGTGTATGGCTTGATTTAAAGCTACCCTGGATACCACTTTAGGAATAAATGACGGGTTGGTTCGAAGGGAAACCCTGTCCTGATGGAAGATGAGAAAGGGCTGCACAGCCATGAGGGCTTGTAGTTCCGAAACCCTACGAGCTGAGGTAATGGCCAGAAGGAAAGCTGTTTTCCAGGACAAATATTGCAAATCTGTTGAGGCAGCTGGTTCAAAGGGAGGCAATGTTAATTTTTCTAGAATGTAATTAAGATCCCAGGCTGGCATTGGTTGTTTCCTTGGTGGTCTTATATTCTTAGCCCCTCTGTGGAACTGTCTTAAGAGTGGGTGAGAGAATAAGGGTGGATCAGTGTTGAATTCTGCAGAAATGGCCGAGGCATGGATTTTTATGGAGGAAAATGAAAGTCCACTGTTCAGCAGCTCAGCTAGATACTGCAATACCTGAGGCAAATTCAGTTTTCTAGGATCCTGGCCTTTTTTCTCATTCCAAGATCAAAACCGTTTCCATTTTGCGGAGTAAGCCTTTCTAGTAGATGGCCTTCTGGCCTCCAAAATGACATCCTGCACCTCTTTGGTGAGTAGAGTCTGTTGTGGTGTTAAGGAATTTTCCATGCAGTGAGAGTGAGTGTTTTCAGCTGTCTGTGAAGAGTTTTGTAGCTGTGCTGAGTCAGTAGAAGAGGCATTAGAGGTAGGGACCAGGGAGGAGTATGCGTTAGGCTCCTCAGGAGTGGGTACCAGTGTTGTCTTGGCCAGTCTGGAGCAATCAGTATCATCTTCGGTCTGTCTGCTCTTGCTTTCAAGAGCACCTTGGGCAGAAGAGGCAGAGGTGGGAAAGCGTAAACTGTCCATGCTGCCCAACTGAATGAAAGGGCGTCCACTCTCCAGACCTTTGGATGAAAGGTCCTTGAACAGAACTTTTCCAATTGATGATTCCTGTGGGAGGCGAAGAGATCTATGTCTGGCCTTCCCCACGCTTGGATTATCTTTGTAAACACTTGAGGATGCAACTTCCATTCGTGTGGATCTGTCATATTTCTACTTAGATTGTCTGCCAGCATGTTTTCCAAACCTGGCAAGTACTGTGCTTGAAGTTCGATTTGCCATTCCAGAGCCAAGTTCCAAAGTGTCATGGCTAGTCTGCACAGGGGGTATGAATGTGTTCCTCCTTGTTTGTTTATGTACCACATTACTGTGGTGTTGTCTGTTCTTATCAATAATTGTCCTGGATGCAGGAGGTCTTTGAATGCTGTAATTGCATTTATCACTGCTAGCATTTCTTTTTGATTGATGTGTAGGTGCTTTTCCTTTTGGGACCATTTCCCTGAATGCACCTGTCTGTCATGTGCGCCCCCCAGGCGTAATCTGAGGCGTCTGTTGTGATGACTCGATTTGCTTGAGGCTTGCAGAATGGGAGACCTGTGTTTGTTTGACATGCTTGGGCCCACCATAGAAATTCCTTCTGCAAACATGGAATTATTGGTATTATTGTTTCCAAACTGTGGCTGTGTTGAGACCATAGGTTTTTTAGGTACCATTGAAGTTTCCTCATATGCAACTTTGCACAAGGGATTAAAAGAATGCAAGATGCCATGAAGCCCAGAGCCTGCAGGATTTTCCTTGCAGTAAGCCTGGTACAATTTGCTGGTATTTTGAAGTACTGAGTTAGTTGCCCCTGTTTTTCTGGCGTAAGATAGGCCATCTGGGTGTTTGTGTCCAAGTTGGCACCCAGGAAAGTTATTTTCTGAGATGGTGTTAGCCTGGATTTCTCTTTGTTGACTGTGTATCCCAGAGAATTCAGTAACTGTGTTACATAAGCCAGATGTTCCAGAAGTATGTGCTTGCTGTCCGCTTGGATCAGGCAGTCATCCAAATAAGGGTAAATTTGTATCCCTTGAAGCCTGCAGTAGGCAATTACTGATGCCAGGCATTTCGTGAATACTCTGGGCGCAGTAGATAAGCCAAAGGGCAATGCAAAGAATTGATAGTGGATTGAACCTGCAAGAAATCTGAGGTATCTTCTGCAGCTTTGTCTGATTGGGACATGCAGGTATGCCTCCTTGAGGTCCAATGTTACCAGCCAAAACTCCTTGCCCAGCATGGGAAGAAGCTGCTGTAATGTGTGCATCTTGAATTTTGGTACGAGTAAAAATGTGTTTAGGATGGATAAGTCCAAAATGGGTCTCCAGTCGGTTCCTTTCCTTGGTACCAGAAATAGTCTGGAATAAAAACCTTGACCTTGTTCGTGAGTAGGTACCTCTTGAATAGCTTTCATGTCCATGAGTTTGAAATTTGTAGTTGTGCCTCTGCCCTTTGATTGTGTGGCAGGTTTGGCATGCCTCTCATTTTTGGAAGAGTGTGAAAATGAAATCTGTAGCCTCTGTTTATAACGTCCAGGATCCATTTGTCTGTTGTGACAATATGCCAATTTCTTGTAAATAATGCCAGCTTTCCTCCCAAGGGTGCTGCCAGCTGAGACTTGCTTGGCATGGAAAGGGTGAAGTCATTGGGTTTGTTTCCTGTATTGTTGTGCACTGTCTTCGCCACCTCTTGGTGCTGGAGTTTGCCATTGCCTGCCTCTATATGATCCTTGTGATTGTCCTCTGCCCCTTGTGCGCCTGTATCTACCTCTTTGGGGCTTGTCCGTGGCTGGAAAGGACCAGTTTTTAGAAGGCCAATTTCTGCTAAAACGTGGTGGTTGAACCTGTAGAAAAGCTTTGACAGATTGCATAGATTTGGCTTTTTCTTCCATTTTCCGTAGTATCTCTTCAGCATTAGTACCAAATAGCACATCCTTTTGTAAAGGAGCATCTAGTAGTTTAGCTTTCACATGATCAGGCAAGATTTGTTCCCTAAGCCAGGCATGTCTACGAATGACTGATCCTGTAACAGCAGCTCTACTTGAGGCCTCTAGGGCATCATAGCCACATTGTAAGGTGTGTTTACCCACTTGTTCTGCACTATGCATCATATCCTGCAACTCCTTCAAATCTGGTTGTTCAGGTTGAGACATTTTATTTCTTAATTGTGATAACAGAAACTGCTGATATTTAAGCATATGGAACTGACAATTTAAGGCCCTCATGGCTAGGGTGGCCGAGGTATATACCTTTTTCCCCACCTTTCTAAGGATCTTGACTCTCTTTCGGAAGGTAGTGGATTCTTAGCAGTAGAGACCTTCATTCCCTTGGGGCCTTGAGAAATGGTTTCAGGGTCAGCATTATGGCTTTTGTAAAGAAATTGATGAGAGTTAGGAACTCTGTAGTACCTATCAGGCTTGACTGGGGCAGGAGGCAGGGAATCCGGATTAAGGCAAGCCTCCGAATAAACATCATCAAGTATGTCCAAGACAGGAGGTATCGCCAGAGGTCTGTGTTGAGGTAACAAAAGAAATTCCCTAAGTCTTTTCTTGGAATCAGAAAAGTCTTGGCCTTCCCAATGGAAGTGTTCCCTCAAGGTGTGCAAGGTTTCCCCAAAAGAAAAATCCTCTGGAGGAGATACAGAAGGAATGGACTGCTCTGCATCAGAATCTTCAAAAGGGGAGTAAGAGTGTTCCTCTACATCAGAATGTTCTGAAAAAATGGAGCCCTGATCAGAAGAGGGCGAATCTTCCTCCACTCTGGGTCTCTTGTCTGGAGGGGGTTGGGAACCCCTGATAAGAGTAATTAAATCCTCAGCCATTTTTAGCATCTGCTTTTTAGGCATGGGACCTGGAGATGGGCCCTGTGCAACAGGCCTCTTGGGATGCCTGGCTGATTTGGACTTAGTAAAGGCCTTAATGGAAAAGGAAGATGAGGGTCTAAAGACACCATGGGTGGAAGTGGACCTGTCCACATTAGGAGGCTCAACGCTCACAGTGGTTTCGGTGGTTGTAGTCTGGGCATGGGCCGAGGTACCTGCAGTCTCGGTTACAGAAGACACCGCCAAAGAAGTGTCGTCAGTAGTCAGGGACTGCATAAGTGTCTCGCTGAGAACCGGACCATGTGTATCCGGTTTTGGCGTGGTGTCGGTGGAGACTGCGGACCTCGCGTCTCGGTCCTTGTCCTTGCGTTTTTTGGACAAAACGGTAGTCGGAGTCTCCGATGACATTTTATAATCAAAGGCTTTACCAAAAAAGTGTTGGGCGAACTCTGCCCGATGCTTAATAGTGCATTTATTGAAAGTAGCGCAAAAGCGACAGCCCGAGACGTCATGGTCTGGGCCTAAACAAGGTATGCAGAGGGAATGGAAATCCTTATGCGGTATTTGCTTCCCACAAGAAATACAATTGTTAACTTTTTCTGACATCGGTCTGAGGCAAGAAAAGATTCCCCAACGGGGTACTTAGCTTTAAAGAAGACTTCGGTTTCCAATTTTTCGTAAATTCAGGAGCTGGCCGACCGGCACTTGCGAACTGCTTCTGCTTCAGGCACCGCGCGGCAAAAAAGACTGAAGAAAATGGCGTTGGCTGTGTCTTGTATACTCCTGCCTCACTGACGTCAGGAAAGAAAGCGACAACAACCGACGCCGGACCTAGACTTTGGAATTCGGCCGACCGAGGACCCGCCTGATGGCAGAGAACCCATCTGTGATTACTGCAGCTGTATGCACGATGAACATCATAAACACACATACACACTTTTTGTTCATTTTCTTTCTCTCTCTCTTTTTTTGTTTTTAATTTTACAGTTGCGGAACAGCAAATGGGCTGCTTAGTGAGTGCAAAATAATGGCGGCGGCTGTTAACTTTCTTTCAGTAAAAATACACTGCCATGAAGCTGCAGACTCATTTTTCAGATGGCATCATTTATATATTGACACCCTGCTGGAGAACGTTCGTTCTCTAATCAGGGCGTAGTGGTCGTCCATTCTCTAGATGCTGTTGTAATTTAGTAACTGAGACTTTGCCCATCATGGATAAATGATGCCAGGCATAGGTAAGTTCACATTCTTTGTTTATTGGTTGGAGATTATTTCTATGGTATTTGCTCTGATAAAATGTTTGCATTGTGTATTCATGGCTTGTGACTAATAGCTGTCCGTTATGAACAATCCATTTATCAAAAGAATGAATAAATAAGTAAATGAATCAATCAAATTGATCACTGAATAAATAATGACAATGGCAGTTACTTGGCCACAGACCACCGAGTATTTCACTAGTGTAATACCACTACTCAAACACTGTGTTTGCCTGAACGCTACTCTTAAGCTAACTCATTCACTACATGAAGGCTGTTCTTTTACACTAACCATATTGCAGACTAGAAAGCATTTCTTTAGTATAATACCAACATTGTCTGAAGACTGTTTCCTAACAACAGGGATGTCACTATCTGAATCCTTTGGTTACAGAAGCGCAATATCCAGCTGAAGATAGTTCCCTACCAAACTACCATCAAAGGCTAAAAGCATCTCTCTGCAGTAACGCTAGAAATGGTCAAAATAAATTCATTATTATGAATTTGTCACTGACTGAAACATATCCATGTAATAAAAATAACAGTCAATAAATGAAAGGTATCATTCTATTTGTTTTATTTATCTACTATTTGGTAACAGGGAAGATTGATTTGTCCAAAGACACTTTTCAGCCATGACCTGGGTTCAGAGACAATAAACAGAAGAAGTAAACATAACTTGCTCAGTTCAAATACAATAGACTGCTATGTTTGAAAAATCTTTAGCAAGTTCATATACAATTAAAACACATTTTTTATAAAGTAGAATGTTATACAGCTGTTATGCAATAACATATCAAGTTTACATTAGGTTTTATGAATTTACATGAATTGCAAAATAGTTTGGCTACAAAAAATGCTTCCTAAACATTTCAAATTGAATTTCCTTCAAAAGAAAACCTCAAATGGAAGTGAATTAAAATAAAAAAATATATATTACAGAGATAGGTCTAAAGACTAAGAAGACAATACTGGAGTAAGAAGAGTTAAATTGCAAAGGAAAAAGTTGAGAGACTGTAAGGATTTTACAGTTTTAAACATTTTATAAAGTTGAACCATATCTCTCAACCTCTTAGTGCAATAAATCTGGACAAAGCCACAAATAATGGGGGTACAAAGGCCCCAAAATAGGGACACTTTTTAAATATTGTTCTTACAAACTTAGAAAGTTGATAGAATGACAGGTTTTGCATTAGTGTGAATTTTCTTAAGGATATGAAGTCTGAAACCCATCTATCCACTATTATTTTCTGACTTCAGTCCTTAAGGATTTGTCAGTGATTTGCAAGAAAACAATTTTATGAGAAACTGACAAAAAATATGAGGCAAAAAAAGGGACATTTTGCAAAAATCTGTACGCTTAACAGGTGAGTTGAACTATTACCTCTAAAGTATTTACAAGCAACTTCCTGGAAGGGGTGCTCAGAAAGGGGCTTCTTGACCTTAATAAGAGTATACTGATACTTAGTTTTAGCTGGTAGTTTGTTCCAGAGGACAGGGTCTGTTTGTTGAGAAGGCTTGTTCACCAATGGCTGTTTTATATGGGGGATGGTTAAGTGATATTAAGCTCTCCTGTGCATTCCTTACAGAGTGGAACTGTTCCCGGACAGAAAGTTTTCTTTTCGGGGGGGGGGGGGTCAGTAGCCATAATTTAGAATGTTGTTTTGTAAGGTGTGTAGAAGATAACTTGTCCTTCCAGTACTGGGTAGCCAATTAAGGTCATTTAGAAGGTTGCAATGGTATACATAGGTATCAACAAGTAAGGCAAATCTGTCAGTTTCATTCTCAGTGACTTGAAACATTTGAGTGTTATAAACACAGTATAAAGACAGAGTACAGGAAGACAGTAATCTACAGTAATGAGAAGAACATTCTGGGCCAGTGCTTTGCAGGCAGTGGAGCAAGTAGGTAAGTAGGTCCAAATAATCCTATAGCAGAGTTTTATTTGGGAAAGGACTTTATTAATGACATTATTAGTGTGATTTGTAAAGCTTAATACAGAGTCAAGGGTTAGGCTTAAGTATTTATACTTCTTTACAAAAGGAATATGTTTATTATCTGAGATAGTAAGGACATGAAATTAAGGGGCTCTGTGATGGGAGAAAAAACTTTTTTTGCAGTTAATCTGGAGTTTATTTTATTCTGACCACTGTCAAATATTACAGGATTGCTGGAGATGAGATTGCAGGACTCTGAGACATCAATTTGCCTGGAGTAATAAAATATCATTTGTGGAGAGGGTAAGCTTAAGATCACATCATTAATGAATAAAGAAAACAGTCATGAGCCTGTAACAGAGCCATGAAGGGCACCTGGTTTTAATGTTTCCGTTAGTGTACAGTTGGATGTTAGAATAAACATGAAAGGTCCTGCTAACAATATAGCTATGGAACCAGGCAATGACCTTTTCTCCCACACTGAATTTTTGTAATGTCATATCCACAAAAATACAACCTGGAAGGAGACCACATTTAAATTACTTTAGACAGTCTAGAAGCTGAGTACAGCTGTGGTTGTCCTAAAACATTTCTGATGCCATGGTATTAAAGTGTTTAAACAGCTGTTTATAAAGCACTTTCTAAAAATGTTTGCAAGAAGGCAAAGAGTGGAGTAGATTTAAAGTTTTCATGGGTTTTGGGCTGGGGTGCATAAGGAAAGGGCATAACGATGACACGTTTCATGGCCGGTGGAAGAGTTCCTTTGGTGAGTGAGAGGTTAAAATACAAGACAGGGATATTAACTATTTTGTCTGTTGCCTCTTAAGGAAGTTATGCTGGAGTGCACTGAAGGTAGAGGTGGACGTTTTCAAGTTCATTAATAATCTTTTACTTTTTCTTCTCAGTCACAGCTCAAAAATGGATGATGGCTGCATATTCTGCAAAGATATAGAATGATGCTGGAAGGTTACTTCGAGTAGTTTACTGCTTAGTGTTAGGGTTAAGAAATGTACTAGTAATGACTAATGGAAGAGATAAAGTTTCTATAATCCTCCGATGGATTACTGTTAGAGTTATTAGGGACAGCATCTGTGAGAGAGATGGAGATGGAAGACTTTCAAGTTAGGTGTTTTATTTCTTAGATTATCGACAGCAGACATCAGCTTATTTCTAAGATGAATGGCTTTTGTTTTATTTTTTTTTAAGGATAGGCACTTTTCCTGTTGGAAGATTTTAGATGGATTTTCTTTCCAGGCAGACCAAGCAGTGTCCCTTTCTCTCATAAGAGTTTTAATTTCAATGGCAAGCCAAGGGCATTTCTGCCCTTGTAGACTTCTTCGTATACAATTAAAGACAGCGTTCTGGATAGCCAAGAGAGTATCAAGGATGTATAACAAGGCACTTTCAGGGTCATCAATTTGGTAAAGAACAGACTGAAAGAATTTAGATGAGCTTCAAGTACAGCCAGTTCATGTGAAGGGAAAGGTCGACCAGTCACTATTCTGGGTGTAGATTTTATAGCTTTGAAGGACAAATAGGACAGTGCTGAACAGTGGTCACTTAGGACTTTTGGCAGAATTTTAGTGTTAATGCACTGATGGGCTAATTTAGTAAAATAACACCAAGAGTAGATTACTTTCCTGTTTTGAAGTTGGGACTGGTTGGCTGGATTATAGGTTCAAAGGTAAGTACTAGGCTATTGGCCCTAGGGCCTATATACGCCTAGCCAAAAAGGTACTCTGGTTTTCGCCATCCAAGAAAATTATTTTCCTGTGCCCCTGTCGAGCAGAGCCGCAGAAGTGATCCCCGGGGTGAATTTCCTATCTCCCATCCAATCATCAAGATTTTTTCTTGAAGAGTGCTAATGAGGAGCTTTGTTTGATATAGATAGGCAGTTTATTCCAGAGTATGGGAAGTCTCTGGGACAGGAATCTATCCCTCCAGCATGTTCTGTTTATTGTGGTGACAAGGTTTAGGTCCCTACAGCATGTAGCTCGGAGGGATTGGGATTTCTTTAAGTGGAGCATGTCCAGCAGCTCTGGGTTTGACATAGCTTTGTATGTTAGGCAGAGATCACCTCTAAGTAGGCGATATGCGACGGAGTAAAGCTGGAGTTTTTTGAGACAGTCTGCGCAGGGCATTTGTTTGAGGCCAGTAATCTTCTTTTTTAGGTATTTCTGTGACCTTTCTAGTTGTTGTAGATGTCTTGTGAGGTACATACCAAAAGAGGCGTTGTACTCTACAATGGGTCTAATGAGTGACGATTAGAGGGGAACAATGACCTCTTTTTTCCTGGATGAGAAACCTTTTGTGATGAGGTGTGCCATGTAGAAGGATTTCCTGACTACTGTGGCGATGTGATTATTAAAGGAGAGACTACTGTCCACCTGTGTCCCAAGGTCTCTTATCACACTTTCAGTGTTAAGTAGACTACCGCCTATGTAGTAGTTCATGGGTACAGAATTTTTACCAAAAGGGATGACAATCCACTTTTTGGCATTGAGCTTGAGGCCATGACTTTGACACCAGGTATCTGTCTCAGTGAGGCCCTTTTGTAGGATGTCTACATTGTTAGGATTTTCGATTATGGCTCCTAGTTTGCAGTCATCTCCGAACTTCAAGCACTGAGGCTAGTAATAACATCGCTAATAATGTGAATATTACTAATGTCCCCCATCTTAATGACTGGCTAAAGAGCGATGCTATTTTTAACTTTCGGCAAGGGGAGGAGAGAACCAGGACCGAGCATCAGGTGTGATGCAAAGTGAGAGCACCATTGTAACTAACCTGAAAGAGTTTAATGTGAAATTCATGAAATACAAGAAATTCCAACTTGAAACAGCCTATTTCAAAGAATGTATACAATGACAATACATTCCTCGGGGGGCTTAGACAATGGCGTTACCCAACTGGATTGGTTAAAGATTCCCCCTTTCACCTGGATTTGTTGAAATTATTTGACAAGCAAGGGACTGAATTTCTTGAACTACTTGTCAAAAATTATTTTTTACAAATGGATGGGCTGAAAAGCGAATTGAACTTATTAGAACAAAGGATCAAACTTGATTCTAATTTTTTGAGATACAAGTTTGACTTTTGTCACATCTTTACTAGTATCAATGCAAACATAGAGAAATTAAAAGGAGCAGAAATGAATAAATTAGACAGGGACGGAAGGAATATGAATCCAGCAGAGCATACTCAGTTCCCCCTACTTCACAACAATCTAATGGAACAGTCCTTTCTAACAATGAATCCTCTACAAATACGGCACCAGGGGAAACACAATCCATTACACTGGGAAATACTACTGACGGTGAAACACCCGACACCCCTGTGGGTTGGAACAACTGACTCAGAGGCCGACAAACACACAATAATGGCGATTTCCAGCAACAGGATTTTCATTTCCAGCAACAGGATTTTCGGAACGGCCAGCAGCAGCAAGTGAGCAGAGCCCAGAACAACAACCAGAGGAACTCCCAAACCAGGAAGCAGAACAGGTGAAGGAGGTAGCAGACCAAGGCATTATTGGTGGAGCAGAGGGTTCGATCCATCATGTCAGCATCTGCACAAATTTAAACAGTGACTTTAACATCTATAATTATACCATGGAGACTGTAAAACCTGGGTTAATCGAAACACTTGCAAAAGGACTTACCTTTGTCCCTTCAAATAGGGCTAATTTGACAAGGACTTTACTAGACTTAAAATTGTATGCTCGCAAACTAAACCTTAAACTACTTTTAGGTAACACTTTTTCTGTACTACCAGAGTTTAGGATTTCGAGTGTATTTAATCCCCCATTACAGGCAATTATTGCCCGTTTTGAGAAATCATGTTAGGTTGATATAAGACATCTTTTGGGAACTTCCAGTAATGTGTATAGCAGAAAAACTTGACTAAAACAGAAGTTCAGGAAATTAATGACCGAAGGACAACAGGAGTCTGGGTTATGTGTCCTGATAAAGGGGGAGGACTGTTTTTTATGAAACAGGAGGAATACAAAAACAAAATGAGAGATATGCTGGATAGTGAATCATATGAGCAAGTCTCGGTTAGTGAAATATAGCGTATAAAAACAGCGATTAACAACTTGTTTTTGGAGGGGTACATTGATATAGATATACTGAACTATTTGGATATGGTAACACCAGTTACCCCAGTCCTATTTGGGATTCCAAAAATGCATAAGAACTTAAATGACCCTCCTTTTAGACCCATAATTGATGGTAGCAACTCCATAACCTATGCCTGTGCTAAGTTTGTTGACTTGAAAATGAAAAAATACTTGGAAACAGAGAGACAAATCTTCAGAGACTTCTGACAGTTCTTGGGAACACTGAATAACCTGTAATTTAACCAAGAATACAACTTTATTACAATATATGTTAAGGACCTGTACACAGTCATATGCCAGAACATGGGATTAGACTGGATAAGGGACTTTCTTTTGGAAAAGGGGGTACCTGGTGAGGAGACTGATTTAATTATCCCCCTCCTAGAACTAGTATTGACTAATAATCTTTTCTTATTTGACGGGGATTTATTTTTGCAGAAAACAGGAGTCGCGATGGGGTCACCCTGTGGGGGCACTTTCGCCAATTGTGTTATGGCCTATTGGGAAAGACATTTGTTATTCCAACATGAAATGTTTAAAAACAAGGTACACTGGTACACAAGGTACCTTGACGATATGTTTTTGATTTTTAAGGGAGATAAAGAAGAGGTCCCAAAATTTGTTGAGACCTTATCCAACATGACCCCCTTTTTATAATTCACATATCATTTTGATACTACAGCTATATCATACTTAGATGTGTGGCTTGTTAAAGACATAACACATAGTAGGTATATTGCCAAAATATACCACAAACCTACCTACTCCAATGATTTTCTTCACTACAGCAGTAATCACCCTTACCACCAGAAGAGGGCCATTGTAAAGGGCCAGTTGGTAAGGGCAGCAAGGATGATTACACTGGATGTTGATTTTGAGGTGGAGTGTAAAAACTTGTGGGGGATGTTCACCAGGAGAGGATACCCAATAGATTTATTGGATGAGATTGTTATAGAGGTTAAAAGGAAAAGGGAAATGGGACATTTCAAGCCCATTTTAAATAGGGGAACTTTAAGGGGTGATGAACAAATGGTCTTGGCAGAATTTATAACAACCTTTTCAAGTGATGCCAAACTCCTGAGGGAGGTCATAAATCAAAACTGGGTCATGATTAATGAGGACACTATGGCTAGGAAAAAGTTAGGGCCAGGGTTATTACTGAATAACCTGTAATTTAACCAAGAATACAACTTTATTACAATATATGTTAAGGACCTGTACACGGTCATATGCCAGAACATGGGATTAGACTGGATAAGGGACTTTCTTTTGGAAAAGGGGGCACCTGGTGAGGAGACTGATTTAATTATTCCCCTCCTAGAACTAGTATTGGCTAATAATTTTTTCTTATTTGACGGGGATTTATTTTTGCAGAAAATAGGAGTCGCGATGGGGTCACCCTGTGGGGGCACTTTCGCCAATTGTGTTATGGCCTATTGGGAAAGACATTTGTTATTCCAACATGAAATGTTTAAAAACAAGGTACACTGGTACACAAGGTACCTTGACGATATGTTTTTGATTTTTAAGGGAGATAAAGAAGAGGTCCAAAAATTTGTTGAGACCTTATCCAACATGACCCCCTTTTTATAATTCACATATCATTTTGATACTACAGCTATATCATACTTAGATGTGTGGCTTGTTAAAGACATAACACATAGTAGGTATATTGCCAAAATATACCACAAACCTACCTACTCCAATGATTTCCTTCACTACAGCAGTAATCACCCTTGCCACCAGAAGAGGGCCGTTGTAAAGGGCCAGTTGGTAAGGGCAGCAAGGATGATTACACTGGATGTTGATTTTGAGGTGGAGTGTAAAAACTTGTGGGGGATGTTCACCAGGAGAGGATACCCAATAGATTTATTGGATGAGATTGTTATAGAGGTTAAAAGGAAAAGGGAAATGGGACATTTCAAGCCCATTTTAAATAGGGGAACTTTAACGGGTGATGAACAAATGGTCTTGGCAGAATTTATAACAACCTTTTCAAGTGATGCCAAACTCCTGAGGGAGGTCATAAATCAAAACTGGGTCATGATTAATGAGGACACTATGGCTAGGAACAAGTTAGGGCCAGGACCTAGGGTGACGTTTAGAAAAGGCTCTAATCTAAAAACACTACTTGAAAAAGAAGTTAACCCATATGTTCCTAACAAAGGGATGAAGAAATGTGGAAGATGTTCTTCTTGTAAACATATAGAAACTTCTTCCTCATTTACTATAGGGAATATTAAATATTCCTTAGAAGGAAAAATTGACTGTGGGACAACAGGTGTTATATACTTAGCTAGGTGCCAACAGTGCCCCTCCTTCTATATAGGAAAGACCGAGAGGCACTTTAGACAAAGGATATATGAACACCAGTACAGTATTAGTAGACAGGACAACAACAATGCTTTGTCCAAGCATATTTTGGAAAACACCAACCGCACTTTCCTTTTTATGGTTATTGAGAAAATAGATCTGAATCCCAGGAGGGGGTCTTGGGCTTTAAGACTCGAGGAGAGAGAGTTGCTATGGCAACTGAGAGTAAATGCCTTTTCCTACCCTGGGTTGAATGATTCTGGTTCCCTGAAATATATTTTAAAACTTAAAGCATTAACCAGGTAAAAAACATTTCTATGGGGGCATTTAATATTTGACATTTTTGTTGTAATTAATATCAGTGAAGAATTTGTGCTTTAAAATGTTTTTATACACAGAGAAATCTGAATGTATTTACTTATATACTTGTTGAATTTGGATAATGGGAGGTCCATGATGTCATCAATTTGGGACTATTTAAATTGTAAATTGAGCTATTACAAATGTCTGAAGAAGTTCCTTTAATGAAAGGTGACGAAAGCGCTAACAATAAATTTTAGTTTCAAAAGTATGTCATTTTTTTCCTGGCTGCAAGATTTGTTTTGATCTGCGAACTTCATTAGCTAAAGACCTTCTGTGTTAGCCTGTACTTCTGAGAAGTAGATACCAAACAGGAGAGGACCTATACTGAACCCTGTGGTACTCCACTTGTCACTGGTCTGAAGTCGGATTTGGAGTCTGCTACTTTCACAGTGTGGGTTCTGTCAGTGAGCCAGTTGCCAACCCATCTTGTGACATAGAGATTTATACCTAGTGTAGTGAGTTTATCTATAATTCCAAAGTGGGGGATGATGTCAAAAGCCTTGCTGAGATGTAGATAGGCTGTGTGAGCCACCTTACCCTCATCTACGGCTTTGGCGACTGCTTCAAGGAAGTCTATCAGGTTTAGGAGACATGATCTGTCTTTTACAAACCCGAACTGGGTGGGGTGCAGAGTTTGGAGATTACCAATGTCATTGTTTATAAGTTCCATGATGATACGTTCCATAGCCTTGCAGACCAGGCTCATCAGGCTAATGGCATGGTAGTTCCCGGGGTCATGGGGGCTCCCCCTTTGTGGAGTGGGATAACCATCGCTGTGCGCCATTCAGTGGGTAAAAAGCCTGAGGTGAGGCTATGATTGAACATGGTACTTAGGTGGTGTGCTAGTTTGTTCTGTAGTTCATGTAGAATGCAGCCTGGGATGTTGTCTGTTCCCATGGATGCTGCGTTCTTGACTTTGGAGAGTGTGGTTTTTACCTGTGCAGCCATGATTACAGGAACGCTGTATTATTCCGGTATAGAGATGGGCCCTTTAGTGGGTGAGAGGGGGGGGGTAAAGTTAGCACTGAACCTATCTGCCATGATGTTAGCAATATCATTTGGTTCTGTATATTTAGTGCCATTGTGCTGTAACTCAGAGCAGATCTGAGTGTTGCCATTGAGATTCTTGACATAGCTATAGAATGCTTTGTGGTTGTCTTTAGAATCAGTGGCGATTTTATTTTCATAACTAGCTTTGGAGGATTTTATGAGGGATCTCAGCTTTTTACTGAGGCTGACTAGGGAGTTCCTCCAATCATGAGATTTTACTCTTTTTTGCAACAGTTTCTTTCTTCTGTTGTAGAGTTAGTTTATGGCAGGGGACCATCAGATTGGCTTCCTTTTTTGGAGGATAGCATCTTGATTCTGTTAGGGATTGCACAATCCATGCACTCATGTAAATGCTTATAAAAGTGCATTTGTGTAGGATTCAGCCGTCGTACCTCTATTGTCTGCCTGCATGGGTGTTGTGAAGTTTGCCACTTCTGTCTTAAGAGGCTTTGGAGAAATTTTTTATGGTGGTTTCCCTAATGGGGGTTGAGGGCGGGATGTGGACGTGGGCGTCTAGGGTGATTAGCTTGTGGTCAGATCTGACAAATGAGGAATTGACCACTGGTGTGGAACACTGGTTGCCCATGTTGATAATGACCAAGTCTAGGATATTGCTGCCTCTGGTGGGGGTATGGATAAGTTGATCCAAGGCATTGGAAGTTTTGAATTCCAAAAAACATTGAGCAAAAGAGTTGGTACATGAGTAGTTTTCCCAGTTAATGGAGGGGTAGTTGAAATTGCCCATTATTAGGGTGTTAGGTTGTACCCTAATATTTTCCAGTGTATCAAGAAATGAGGAGCGGGAATCCTGGGGCATGGTGGGGGATCTGTAGCAAGCTACAATTTGGATTGTGGTCTTGCCCAGAGTTAGTTGCACTTGGATAATCTCGGATGCCTTATGCTGAGCAAGTAGCCTGGAGGTGTGGACATCATTAATGAATATGGACACGCCTCTGCCTTTAGTGTTTTGGTCCAGGTTAGGTGGCCGAATGGTGTGGTATGAAATACAGCCTGGTAATGCAGGGGTGCTCTCTGGAGCCTTGAACCAGGTCTCTGTCACTGCACAGATGTCAATGTTCTCCAGTTGCTGTAGGTTAAGGTTTTGTAGCATGTTATATAGCTGTTTGGCTTCAGGGGCACTGGCATCTACAAGAAAACCCATAGAATAATTGTATTCCTTCTGTGACCATGTCAGAACATTTGCAAGGGTGTGTGTTGAAGAGCAGCAATTGAGGAAAGTGGGGGAATATAAACAGGCAATATTGAGCATGGCTTCCTATTTATATGTTTGTTAACAACCAGTTGGGGTGTTATTATGAACCTAGTTAGCATTTGAAGAGTCAATGATTTTCAGGGAGACATATTGCTTCACTAAAAGCATGATTCCACTGCCAATTTTTCGACTCTAAATCTTACAAGATGATATTCTGCATGCACATGCATATACTATAAGAGGCCTAGATATGAATATACACCTAATAATGCATACTTCCCAAATCAAGCAGGGCTATTCATAGAAACTCTGGTGTACATTTATGTTTATTCATTCAAGTATAAAACTAGCCTTAAAGGCAGACAAAGTTGGACTCTGCTTGCTCTGTAGTGATAACTTGTTTCACTGAACAGAAATTTGTTGTTGAGTTAGAAACCTATCCTTCCACTGAGCCGTGTTTATTTTTTGGTGTAAATATAGATCATAAGTATGGTTGTTTATAAATTTATTAGTTTTATGAAGAAATAAGAGGTCAGATAGGATAGGGTTGTCCATATCTTGAAAAGTTAGACACGAGTCACCTTGGAGCAGCCAACAGGCTACTGAGTATAAATACAGTTGTGCGAATCTACTGGTACAGTCGAAGAATTTAAGTCATTTATTTATTTTTTGGTTAAATAGTACTGGGGCCTTTCCAGTTAAGTGATATGAAATGTAGTCTTACAGACCTTAACTAGATTCATTAAGTAGAATCTCCCTTTGAGAAGCTCAATTCTTGAAGGTCTATCATAATGATATTTATCGTATCATAACTGATGAATCAGTTATGAGAAAACAGGCTCATAAAGCTGATGGGTCTATAATTTCTTGTGGCGGGGCCATCCTTGTAGAGGGACATCACTATGTAGTGTTTAGGCTAAACAATTTGAAGAGCTGTTTGGCAGACATGTTGCAGCTATTTATTAAACATCCAGCCATGTTGCCAGGTCTCAGTGAGGAAGTATTTTTGGTCTTGATAGCACCTTAAGGACATGATCCATGATATTAGGGAGGGTAAGACATTTTGGGATATATGGATTTTGGCTAGATGCTTCAGGGGTGAAATTTGTACTAAACTTGCTTGCTGGTATATTAGTGATCTCTATTGGCCAAGAGTGAGTGGTTCCATTTTGGGTATCTTCTGAGGATTGCTGGACATTGTTTCATAGTTTACTAATGTAGCTATAAGGACTTGTAGTTATCTTTAGCTTGAGAAGCTATCTTAAGTTCATGGGTTGTTTTCTTAATCTTAATAGTATTTTTCAGTTCTCTGGCAATGTTTTTATACCATTCTTGTTATGTGGAGTTTTGGATCTGCTGTATAACTTAAGGAGATTTTTTCTTTTGGTATAAAGCTGATTTATATTAAAGACCACCACAGTGGTCTGCTTTTGAATTGTATTTTTCTCTATTTGAGAATTGCTAATACTATGCATTTGTCTAAGCAGGCATAAAACTTCTTTTGTGAAGCTGACTGCTGCATCCTAGTTGGTGTTGTTATAAGCAAATTTTGAGATTTCATGATATAATTGTATGAGGTTTGTCTGTCTGAATTCCTTAAATTCATAGATGTTAGTAGAAGGGGCCTTCAAGACTTTGGTGGCAAATGTCACAAGCTTATGGTCCAGTTTAACTGGGGTAGAAGCCAGGGGAATAGTACTTGTAGAAGCCATATTCAGGAGGAATGGGTTTAGAATATGGCATTTTCTGGTGGATTTATTACCTATCTGTTCCATGATTTTTTTTTATTAATTAAGTCCAAGGACTTCTGCCCATATCTTACATTGAAGATATAGGTGCTCCAGTTAATTGAAGTGCAGCTAAAGTCTTCTGAAATAATTGCATGCTTGTTAATAGGAAGTTCTTCAAATACTTCAAAAATCTATAATGATTGTTTGGGGTTCTCCTATAGCAGGTTAAAATCTGGTAGTTTGCTTTATTTATGATGATCTGGAGTTCTTTGAGTTTTTTTTTTAGTACCTGTGAATTGTTTGGAGGTAATATGATCATTGAGAAATTAGGAAATGCCAGTGTAATTGCAGTAAGGCCTTAAGATATTGTATGTGCAAGGTATAGAGGGAGTACTTTCTTTACATTTAAATCAAGTCTCAGTGATTACACAAACATGGATGCAGATGACAAATTCAAAAATGTTTTTGAGAATTTTTTCAAATAATACAGACACTAGGTGAAGAGGCACATGAAACCCCTTGTTTCTCTATAGTGCACATTGCAACCCATATTAGTCAGAGGTGGAGGTAAGTCACAGTCATTATCATCTGTACAGCTTTGACAGAAATGCTAGCATAGGTGGCATGATAGTGGGTGGTGCCTGAAGTAAACACTCACAGGGCTAGGAAGTTGTGGGGTGCCAAGGAACAGGTCATGAGTTGGAGCTTCCTTGTCTGGAATGCTAGCTGGATGTATGATGTGGCCTTGCAGTGTCAGGTCTGGAGGCAGCAGGTCCAGGGGTTGCACAGCCCATATCACTGTTGCTATGTGGTTCTGGCAGATAGATGGCTTCCATTGTGAAATGGTGCTACATGGTACATGTTAGTTATGCTATGGCTACAGAGGAGCAGGCTTATGTTGAACAGTGGAACCTTGAAAGGTATGGAAGAACATCAGCCATGTCCAAGAGAGTATTCATGGCCAAAGATGGAGATACAAAAGAGTCAGGTGAGTGTAGGCCACGAGAGCATTCATGGCCAGGCAGGGAGGTAGCCACTGATAGTGTGGCTATTTCAGGAATATTGCATGCCATCTGTGTCAACTGAACAGTTACAGATCTCAATCCCAATCATGGCAATTGGTTTCCTACAGCCACATGGAAGAAGTAATGGCTGCCAAGTGTGCTGTCACGATTAAAGGTCTTCATAAAGGCCATTCAGCACATTGAATAGTTTTGATCTGGTCTGATTTATGAATGTCTGTGCCTTTGTCAATGCCCCACACATCCGCAGACTGATACCAAGGGTAACGACCAGTTTATGGAATATTATTTGTACACAGCAACGATGGGCACTTACATATCTCTCGCCAATGACTTATGCAGACTATTGGATGTGGTGTGTCCCTCTGATGTTTTAGCTATCGGCCTTGACTGTGTATCAGGTATGGAGCAGACACAGTTCATGCCAATGCTAGATGTTCATCCTGGACCTTCAGTTTTCCCCTCAGCTGAGGGACAGGGAATTGTGCCTTCCATTGTTAGCATTGCTGTTAATATCACAATGTCCTTGGACTGTGCCAGGTACATGATACCATCACTGTCAGCTTCTAGAGACATGCCAACATTAGTCATGTATTGATCTGCTGTGCCATATCAACTCTCAGTGTAATCTGAGAATGTATCCAGATAACTTACCATTGTAAAAGCCACTACATGCATGACTCCACTACCTTGTAGCACACATGTTAAGAATATAGAAATCCTATGGCCACATGCATATATCTGGTACAGGTTTTCTCGACTGCAGTCCTGACGCACATGGATAACAAAAATATGGAATGTTATGTCTGAATAAACCATGCGGAAGTGCTAGACAATATCCTATAGGAATAGCATGTAGCACTACTCACCTGTTGCATTCCCCCAAATCAGATGTAACTTGTGGTACAGGTTATCTCATTTGTAGCCCTGATGTCCTGGGGAGACTCCTATGCATATGAACAGTCATGTGTAAACCAGGCAGAAGTGCTGTGCAGTGTCTTACACGAATGTATTTGCTTCCTCTTCCTTGGGGCATCCACAATTGATACTTGGGTAGTTATGATCAGTAAGACTCCCACATCCAATCCACCTCTAGGGAACCACTGTATGATAGTAGGAGTTCCTCAGTGTCTGTGAGCTGCAGGTGTGTTGATGGTGTACCTCCTGTGATCCTGTCCCCAGCTATGTCCTGAGCCTTGATTTTGGCATGCATGATCATGTATGTGATCCTATGTCACAACTGCACCAATGTCCTATTGTGGTCACCCATTGCCTTGATGCACTGCACCAGTCCTGCCATACCTGGTCCTAAAAGGCCTTATCAACTTTAACTTGTCCAGGATATGCCTGCCATGTCTGTATATGTCCTGCAGTGATGCCTCAGTCTCCTAGATCATAAGCTTCCCTGGTGGTCTCATTCTTTTGGTGCCATAATAGGTCAGGTATAGCTGCAGACACACGTATGGATGAGTGTGGCTATTCAGGACAATCCATTTTACTCAAAACCTGGTATACCTCCGTGGTAGGCACAGCCCTATGCATTTCTATAAGTAATTGTACTGGCACTATGGTATACAGAGGCAGCTGTGGATATGGGTAAGGTCAATCTACAACCAAATCGGATAGATTATTTTGAGCACAAAAAGGGAAATTTTATAGGCTTAAAATGGCCTGCAAGGGCAACTAGCCTAGTACTTACCTATGTACCTACATGAGCCACAAGTGCTGCCCCTTACATAACACTACAATGGTATGTGCCTAGTACATTGGAAGCACCAGGGACATGGCATTCTAAAATGGATACTGTGATTTGTATCAGAATAAAGTGGGGCTCAGGGTATAGCTATTATGCTAATGAGGTCTATTAGCAAAATTGTTTCTCTAGTGTGGCAATAATTAATTTATTTATTTTATTTACTTATTGACAGCTGGTTACTAGGAAAGACTGACTTGGTAGGAGCCCATTTTCAGCAGATGCCCAGGGAGAAAAGCTCCAAAGTATTACAAAACATTTTAGAAACAATAATTTTACAGTCTTCAAAAATAATACAAAAAACATCTACAGTTTAAAGAATTACACAAAATAAGCCATAATATGAAAACATTGGTTAAGAACAGATTCAAGTTATATGATGATGATTTAATATTTAGAAAAAATAGCCAGTTTATAGAGAAATTAAACGTAATTTAGCATAATACAAGCAGGAATTACAATATGAAGTGAGAGAAAAGCAGGTTTATGGTATATTTAGAGAGAAAGCCTTTACAATAATGCAATGCATTATCACCTCTAGTCCATGCTATGGGACTTGGGCCCAGTTCGCTTTACCTTTGAGATCATGTAGGGTGTGCAGTTCTAAAGTGTCTGGTCACACAAATAAAGATTTTCATTATGTGAATGACCACGGACATTAGCCATCAGTGATCCTAAAACATTGGGTGTTCCCTATAGGTTCATAAGTAGGTATTAGGCTATCTGCCCAAAGGCATTTATAAGCCCAGCTGGAATGTGTTGGCTTTCGCCACCCCCTTAGATTAGTTCCCTGTGCCTCTGTCCAGCAGAGCCACTGAAGTGATCCCTGGGGTAAACTTCCTGTTTCCCATCCACTCGTCAAGGTTTCTCTTGAAGAGTGTTAGTGAGGAGCTCTGCCTAATGTAGATTGGAATCTTGTTCCAGAGCATGGGAAGTCTCTGGGACAGGAATCTATCACTGTGGGTGCATGTCATCCAGAAAGCCATGAACTACACTCATAATCTCTACAATGTTGGGAGTGGCAGCTAATTATGCCTGCACTACTGGTCTGCATATTCTCTACCTAATATCAGGTGTCATAACCTTATTGGTGTATATATAACCCCTAAACTGGGTATATGAATCTCACAGGTTGTGCATTTTGGATGCTGTGTATGCTTGGAACACAGGACAAGTTTTCCATTACACTTTGGTGAGGCTGTTTGCTCAGCCTGTACTCTGAAATGGTGAGGTTTTGATAGCAGTGTTGACATTTGGGGGAACTATTGTGAGTAACTAGTTATAAGTTGACATTTACTGTGGAAAAGCAAGTTCTCAGAACAATTTTCAGTATTTTAACCTAAAATGAACATTAACACAATTCATACAGGCATGTATGGGCTAGGTACCAGTTGTCAGATTAAGAAAAATGTGTTCATTTACATGCCAGTTTTTGCACTTGTAAACAATCACTTTCTGTGCCTCA
Organism: Protopterus annectens; assembly: GCF_019279795.1. NCBI lineage: Eukaryota > Metazoa > Chordata > Ceratodontiformes > Protopteridae > Protopterus > Protopterus annectens. The sequence goes on along the minus strand of NC_056730.1, from coordinate 739,431,067 downwards.
AATGTCATGCACAGATCATTCTGTACCCTTTAAGGCAGCAACTGATTCTTCTGAATGTTTAATATCATCTCCAATAACACTATTTTATAAAATTTAAAGAGTGGAAGTGGAAGTAACACTTAGTTATTTTTGAAGAGGACAAAATATATGCTGCACTGTCTAATTCTGGGTTTTGATGTGTTTTTGCTGTTTTAATTGTCAATCTGGCAGTTAACCTGAAGTGATAAATAGCTCCCTATGTTACTCTTTTCAGCTAGAAGGGGATTTGAACTAGATGAATTCGGAAGACAAATAACCTATTCCCAGCAAATAACTGTAATTAGCATTACTGCTTCATAGAGCTTAGGTCTCTTGTTGGCTTTCAGCTGGGTTGCATTCTCTGTGGAGTCTGCAAAACCTCCATTTGCAGATGCTTGTTACTGCTGGATGTACCAGTTTCATTGCACATCTCAATGCTAGGACATGTATGACAGGCTTTCAAAGTGCCAATGAATATGTGTTCCATTTGCTAGAGAGTCAGTGTGCATATCCTGTGATAGTCTAGTGTCCATCTAAGATGAGTTTATCTGCCTTGCATCCAGAAATTATCATAGAGGTGCTGGCTGCTCCATGGCCCAGAACTGGGTTAAGAAGGCAAATGGAGAATGAATTAATGAATAAATGAATGAATGAATGAATGAATGAATGAATGAGAAGATGGACATAACTAGCAGTTATTCTTTAGTCAGTGAACCAGAGCTGTAGCTAAGTCATCTGGCATAATGGGCAGTTCCCAGACTACTGCTTCTGTCAACCAATGTTGAGGACCAAAAAAAAATCTCCCAAAGCTGAAGAAGCTCCTTACAGTGACTAACTACTAAAACCCTGCACTCTGAATACCATCTGTGGCTTCTTATATGAATGCCAGTACTGCACTCATGTATCAGTGGCAACTGCCGCTCATGCCCCACAATGGATCGTGAATGGGGTCTGTATTGATGTCTTAGCATTTGACTCAGTATGATCTCTCAGGCCAAATGAAGGGGATTGCTATTGGCTACAACTTTGACCTCTGAATCCCAGTTAAAATGTAATAGCTTCCTTCACCTGTGGGCATGCAGCCTTCCAGGCACTAGAAGATACACGCATGTCAAGTAGTTCATAGAAAACTGGCATATAATGCAGTTAGGTTAACAAAATATTGTCGCACAAGGCTTACATACATTGTCACATGTCAAATGCCACCTTCAGAATAATAAACCATTGTGTCCCTGTTGAAGTCATGTCTTTTCTCCATCACTTGTTTGTTTTACTTTTTTTTAACATCCAGGTACGTCCCTTTAAGAATAACTGCTAAAAGGTGTGACCTGTGAACTTTGGTATTCTTGAGTCACATGCATGATTTCTACTGCAGGCTTAAAAGGCAGCTGAATTCATCTTCTCGCTTGCATGATATAGAGAATTCCAAGCTTGTTACCTTAAGCAACTGGTTGATACTGTCAGACTAGGACAGAGGAAATGGCACATAATCAGTGATGTGTAAAATTCCATTATTAATACTACAAGGCAGGATTTCCTACAGCGTGGTCATGGAGTCACTAGGAAAGTTATTTGGTTAAAAATCAGTAGGAGTACTTTACTGGTGGCTTTACCAGCAGATGGCAATAAAAATGCTCTATAATATTTAGAATTTCTCTATCAGCAAAACAACTACATATATCTGAAGGCTGGACTAGTATGCAAATCATAGTTAGTTGGTGCCTTAAGAGTACTACTTTCACTGAAAACCAATTTGTTATGTTCTTATTACACCTGCAATTCCTCAGTTGTCTTTCCTTTCCATGTATATTAAATAATTTCAGTCCCAGATATTCCTGCAAGAATGACATACTAGGGGCCTTATAAATAAGAATTATCTACCCCTTAACTGATTGCAGGATGATAAAAAAATAAGATTTGAGTCTGTCACAGTGCTATCAGTTATTAAGAGTATTTGCTCTTTTATTCTATTTATACTAGAAAACTGAATAAGGATTTTGAATGAGAATACCATACATGGCAGCCATACTTGAGCTTTGAATGAATGATACTTGTAAAGATTGAAATCAATATTTCTTCACCGTGTAACCTAGCAAAACTATTAGCACATCATTTTCTTCATGAATCATAGGTTTTATTCTATTAATACCCTGAAATCTTTAAACTCTAGCCCCCTTTGTGGTGGACTGGTTAATAGAGTAGCAGTCATGTATAACACAAATGCCACAAGTCATGTACTTGGTTTTACTTATACTGGTTAACATTGATAATGCAGGGCCATTTACGTAGGATTTTACCGCTAAATATGTAATATCCTCTACATAAAATAGAATTTTGCCTGATTTAATACCATTCATCGATATGGTAAAAACTGGATGCCTTTATTTGGTTGAAGAAAAAATATTGAACTTTCAGTATTTCTGGGGACTAGATTTTTGATCTCTCCCCAGTGCTGTGCAATCTCATATTTGGTATATATAATTTGCAGAGGGTGTCGGGGTAGCAGGGGGGGGGGGGGGCTTGCCCCCTTGCAAATAAAGCTGATTTTTTTTTTTTATCTTTTTGTTTCGGACCTTTGGTCTTTCCAAGTATTGACTGTATTCCATTAATAGCAGCCTGTTATCAAAAGGCATTGAAAAGTTATTTAAAATGTATTACTTATGTAAATACGTTGGTTCATAGACCCTTTTCAGCCACTCCAATGTCATAAGGGCAATATATTGTGTGTTTGTGTGTGTGTGTATATATATATATATTTATAAACACAATAAACCAGTATATTTTAAGAAGATGAAAGGAAAGAGTTCCTGGAGAAACTGCACATAGACACACGGAAAATATACCAAACCCACACAGACAGTGAACAAAACCAGATCCAGAAACTGTGAGGCCAATGAAAAATCAATATTTACTTATTTATTTGACATTTGTTTACCAGGAAAGTCCGACTGGGCCAGAAAGTGCCCATTTTCAGCAGAGGCCCAGGGAGAAAAGCTCCACAATCACAATATTTCAAGTAGAGATATTTTCAATCACAAAGTATCATGTTACGTTACAAAACAGCAAGTACAAATATCTTAAATCACAAAGTATCATGTTACACTACAAAACAAGAGTGAAAAATGATGTAATGATAAAAACATAGAACATATGTTTCATAGTACAGTGCAATGAAAAACAATAGCATGAGTTGAAGAGAATATGTGAGGAAAACTTCAATAGTCAGATTATCTGTCAGATAGATTACTATGTGGTATATTACACCTGAGACAATTCTAATATGAAATTTAGAGAGATATGCGGTGGTGGTGCTGCAGTAGCATTGTCGCCTCACAGTTAGACGTTGTCCTGTTTGATTCTCAGCTAGAGCATCTTCTGTGTGGAGACATGCATGAATGGGCATACCTTCGTTGAAGGTTGTGCGTCAGTGCTGGCAACTCGGCACGTAAAAATCTACTACCAATCATTAGCGGACCGGAGTTCCGCTGTGGCAACCCCTAACCGGAAAAAAGCCCAAAGACACAACAACAACAACATCAGAGATTACATGATTAGAGACAGTGAAGTGAAATTGAGTGATGTATTGGTATGAGAGAGGTGTTCATATTATGGTTATAGAAGGAGGAAGGATGGAGAGAAAGAGATTATAAGAAGGGTGCAGAGTAGGGTGTCTTCAGGTAGCTTAGGTGAGTAGGGAGGAAAGAGGCAGAGGAAAGGGCCATGGTAAAGTATAAGGAAAACTATTTGTAAAACTGCAGCAAAACAGGAGGTAAGACAAATTCTGTCAACTTTAAAGACAGTATGTAACTCAAGGTGGTAAATTGCTGTTAACATACACCTAAGTTAACTGCAAAAGGAAGTATTGCAGTGACATTGGCTTGAAATAATGCTAAAGTAGCTGCAGAAATGACTGAGATGAGAGGAGGACCAATCAGGTAATGCAATTACTACCCCCCTCCCCGAGAGGTTTACCACCAAAAACAAACAATCATCAAGGTAGAATATTTATGGATACAAAGACAAGGTCTCTGAACTTTAAATACTTGACGTGAGTCACAGCATTTAATTTTATGGCTATGGGCTTTTATTGCCTTTCCAGAGATTTATTTACACTGCTAGAGTAAAATATACTAAAGTGTTAATTCAGTTTTACCTTCAAAAGTAAAAGGCCTGTGGGTGTGGGTGGGGGTGTCCCTCTAGCAGATTCAACACTACAGTACAGAACACAGTAATACATAAGTGACCCTTCTTCTCCTTTCAACTTTTCACATTAGGGGTCGCCACAGCAGAACATTCGGCAGGACGATTGGCAGTGGAGTGATGACCATTACATTTATTCTGAGTCTTGGAAATTGTCTTACAAAGATTTTAACTGAGGGCATTGTTTCTTGAGAATTTTTGCAACTGGAGGTGAAATTCACCTGCACAAGTTGCTTTGATAAAGTGATTATGTTCACTTTTTCAGCAGCAGCTGTCAAACATATTATGTGCTTGGTACACAGCAAGAAGAGAGAGAGAGAGAAAAATTAAAATAATTAGGATTGTTTGATGGTTGAACTAGGCAGATAAAGTACTATTTGTCTATAATCTGCTGCATTAAGTAGTGTTTGACAAACGTGAGTGGTGCACTATATTTCACTGTTGTGCACTTCTGCTTTATAGCCTTTAAATCGGAAAATAAGAAAGTTAACAGGAGACATGTCTAGGTATGCAAGTTTGGAATTACTAAAATCAAAAATGGAGGCTTCCACAGTTTAGAAGGACAGAAGGAAAATAAACTAACAAGAGATATGTGTTGGTATGCAAGTGTGGGATTACTGAGATGGAGGTTTACATATTTTAGAAGGACTGGTAGAACACCTATCGCAGTTAGTTACCATTCATTACTACACAACATACAACATGTAAATGTGATACTTAAGCATTTTAGAACAAGCATCTTGAGTTTGTAATATATACGAAAAAATTAGGCATTGACCAAACTCTTTTCACAAACAGAACTGCCTCATATTATTAACAATTGACTAGACTAGCTAGTAACTGTGCTGCTCATAAAACATAAAATCAGGTAGTACAAATGAAACCTTCAGCAAAAGCAAGGAGAAATGTAGAAAAATATATACTAGAGATTAGCAACAGAGAGAATAAAATAGCACTTAACAAGACGGCAACTCATTACAAACTTACTAGCTGTGACTGCAGTACATAAAGCAAAAACTTGATGATTTTACTAATCCTACAGCAAAAAGCCAGTAACGTTGTTGTTGTTGTTGTTGTGTCTTTCAGCTTTTCCCAGTTAGGGGGTCGCCACAGCGGAACTCCAGTCCACTAATGATTGATAGTTGATTTTTACGTGCCGAGTTACCAGCCCTGACGCACAACCTTCAACGAAGGTATGCCCATTCACGCACGTCTTCACGCAGAAGACACTCTAGCTGAGATTCGAACCGGACAGCGTCTGACTGTGAGGCGACAATGCTAACTTGCTAATATATTTGTTGCACATTAACAGCAGAAAGACAAAAGTTAACCAAAATTTAACACAGTGGGAAAATAGGTGCTACGACTGAATCCTATAGCAAAAAAGCCAGTAGACACTTGCTAATATAATTACTACACAATAACAGCAGAAAAACAACACTTAGACAGAATTTAACACAGTAGAAGCTTATTTGTAATTGTTTCTAGTACAAGGCTGAACCAGAATGAAATAAGCCATATTTGCTAAGAAGTTCAAAAATGCATGGTACGTTACTGTAGATTGAAGCAGCTGGATAGAGAGGAGTACACCTGGGTCATGGCCTAGAAAAGTAATTTTGAATTTTACATATATATATATATATATATATATATATATATATATATATACATATAAATATTGTATCCTGGTCTATAGAAGATCTGTTTGAGGAATAATCATATTCTAAGTTTCTTGCCATTTGAGTGATAACTCATCTTTGTAGCTTGTTCAAAATCAATTTTTCCTATAAACTTCTTGACGACAAATAACTGATTTATTGGTCTAAAGTTAATCAGAGGACTATTTTTTTCCTTTATTTTTATAAACAGTTTTTATTAAGGTGCATGAAAACCCAGGAATTTGTAAGATACAACAATGCACTTTAAAATGAGGGATACTAGTTTGCAAGCAGATAGATATTTTATTTCAACAGGCAGTCCCAGTTTTTCTTGCCTGAATTCTAGTTCCAGGGCTGCCTTGTGTAAACTAATTTAGTAGTATCTCAGAGAAGATAGCAGCTGCCTTTGTCTCTGTCCATTCTAGGGGTACCTGTCATTCCTGACTTGAACTTTCTTCTTTCCTCAAGTGGTATGTAAGCCAAAATGCACTGCGGAAAGACGTATGTGGGTTTAACAGCCTGTCAGGTCCTTTAGTAATGTGTTTCATTCTGGAAGAAAGAACTTCTAGAAAGCTAGCCTTCTACTTCCCCCAGCAAAGCCCATGTTCATGCTATTTATGTGTGACACATTTTGCAGGCATTCAGCACATTATTAATTTACAGCAGTTGCATAACACTGAGACAACAGCAGCAATACTCATTAAAACTATTTATACAGCTGTAAATAAGAACAGTCCTGCCAAGAAATCAGATGACATTATATATTCCACAACTGTTTTCTCCGACACTGATTATTGCAAGTTCTTTAAAAATGTTTACTGTTTAGATAAGTCTGTATGCAAAATTCAACAAAGCTATATAAAGGGAGTTGATTTACATTTCAGACAACTGTTATCAACAATGAGTTATTTTTCATGGGAAGAAAAGGTATGGGTCAATCTAGCATATTTCACAGGGTGTCATATTTGTATTTGTGAATAGGGGAATCGGTGGTAGATCTCAAAATTTACCAGACAGAAAGTACACCTAGCCCAGGTAATCAACCTGTGCATGTGTGTGTATCTGTGTGTACATACCAGGGCTAATTTCAGCACTCCAAGAAGGAGATGTTAAATGTCATAAGGTGGGAGAGCATGTTCCTGTCTCACAGTGGATCTGCCACTAAACAATGACCTGAAATCCTGAACTAAGGTGGGAAGTGGAAAAGCAGTAGATAGTTATTGATATACATGCTACTACTGAGGTGTATCAAAAAGATACCAGAAATATGAGATTAGCATTTGCAAAATACACACATACGCACATACATATATAATATACACAAGCGCACGCAGGACACATACATAGATACATACACACACATACACGTGAGCGTGCACCCATGTGCAGTTGTTATTTCATGAGCACAAGCACACGCATGCAGCATGTGCACGCACACACACACACACACACACACACACACACACACACACACACACACACACGCACACACACACACACACACACACAAATTATTTGGATGTCTCATCATGGGGGGACACTACAACAATTTGAAAGGATGAATCCAGTGCAGTATCCATTTTTTACAAAGTTCACTGTAGTGGCCTGCAAAACATGACCTTAATTGAAAGAATGTCAGATTATTTTCTGATTTCTTAAAGACCTTTGGAAACAAAAAGTTAAAGAATGTTGCATTGCACAGGTAAGAAATTAATATTTTTCTATCAGTCAAAATAGCTGACAGAGATAAGACACATCTCCCTCGTGGACAAATCCCCCTGAAAACCCTAAAGGATATTAAATTAAGGGGATGGGTCAGAATTGCATAACATGGTCTGCAATCCTGTTTTAAGATGGATTGCACATTAAGTCATGAGAGAATGATTCAAGGGCCGTTGCAGTGCTGCAGAAGTATGAAGACTCTGGAAAATAGCACTACATCAGTCTGGCTGGATATCACCACATGCAAATCTGTCAGCCTGGGGAGTGGCTAATGTAAATTAGCATTGTGCTGTGCCACAGAGCTGTAGACCATGATTGCAACAGCATTATAGTTAATCAATGATAAATGCCTCCATGCTATTGTGGAACAAAGTGATGGGAATGTATGCAATCTTTTTTGGAGTGCACACCCATTGCTGCCTATGGTAGGAGCAGGTGTAGGTCTGTTAGGGCCACATTACGTAAGTACTGCAAGGCTGTTTCAGGCTGTTTCCATATGTATGGGTGTGTGTGTGTGTGTGTGTGTGTGTGTGCATGAAAAAGACAGATACAGACTGTCCTGGTATCTGTGCAAATTTGTATTTGTGGCAGAGCATATGTGCATGCATGCGCATGTGCTCATGGGTGTGTGTATGTATGAGAGTACAGGTGCTTACACCAGCTGTTCCAGCTTCATTAAGTACTCATTTCAGAGACATGCAAATCAGTCAGTAAACAGCTTTTGCTCAGTGGGACTCTTTCATGTCTCTGAATTGTTTATTGTCTGCATAGCACAACTAGGGCACACCAGTGAAGAACTAGCACCACTAGGTTGATATTTCCTGTAAGTACTCCATAAGAGTTATTTGGACAGCCAAGGTCTCACATACCTAATTATATATGGAAGCCTGAGGATGCTACTAGGTGGACATAGGGAAGCTTCGAATCTATGGTAATGTCTTCTGAATACATTATAAATCTAATATGGAGCAAGAATATACTTGAATGTGCTGGTTGGTTTTGGTTGCATATATTTGGACTAGGAATTGTGATAACTGCTTGGCACAGACATTCATTAGTGGAGAAATATAACTTTATTCCATACCTCTAACTGTACACATTTTCACAGAATGTCCAAATGTCTGCATCATATTTTTGTTCCAATTTTCATAAAATTGTGGTTTTCTGGGAAATTATTGGCAAAACATTAAGACTGAAATTAGAAAATAATGACAGACATTTGAGTTTCAGATTCATATCTTTCAGAAAATTCATGCTAATACAAAACCGGTTATTCCACCAACTTTCTTAGTTTGTAAGAGCAGTATTTAAAACTGTCCTTACATTTTGGCTTTTGTCTCAAAAGACTTTGTCCAGATTTCTTGCTGTAAAAGGTTGAGAGTTATGCTTTATTCTCTTAACTACATTATTTTGATTATTACTTCTCTAGCTGTTGCAGTCAGTAAATAATAAAGGAAAAAAAAAGAAAGATTTGAAGTATTCAGTAAGACATGCTGTATTCTTTTATTAAGTAACTGGTGAATCCACTTAATACTTATGCCTGATACCTATGCATCAATTTGTTTGTTAATTTTTTGCTGGATGGTATTTGTTTCATTTGTTTGTTAATTAGGTAAGCCTATTTAACACAAGTACGTGTTTTTGAAGGTAACTTGGGAACACTGGTTAAATGACTTAAGTGGAGAAATAAAACAAGTCTACAGCATGAAGCTCATTTGAGGCTGGCTGTGTTAATATTTGTTTAAAAGTAGCATCACACAGACACACACACACACACACACACATACACACACACACACACACACACACACACACACACACACACACACACACACACGGATAAGAAACACATTTTGAAGATGGACTTCCTATAACCACATTCAACTTAGTTATGGAAATGTAGTGTGACAGTAACAAGAAACATTTCTGTCTTAAAGCATGTTAACATTAAATACTGCAATAGAGCTAATTTACATTTTGATTGCAAGCAGCAAGTTATTTAACATTCTTCCATGCTTACGTATGAACATCTGATGGTATTTGCATAAGTACGTTTGCTATGTCAATTACTTTATTGTTAACTCAAAACCTGGAGGTCTGCATTTGCACCTACAATAGGTGCATTAAAATGTTAAAAAGTTCTGTTTAGAGTTAATTTTCTATTTAGCACAGTCCCATATTTGAATACTTTCTGGCTTTCATCCCTCAACCAAGTCATCCCCAAATCACCTTGCTGAACTAAGTGATGACTATGGAGACATTGCCCGTGGTGAAACAAATGCCAAGCTGGCCAGTGATGTCTCCTTTTAATATTTTTACAGCTCTGCAGTTGCACACTTGAGATGATACTGCCTGCACTCTCGCACTCTCGTATGCCCTCAATGGCATGCCAGTACAGTTGTTCTCATTCGTCTTTCTTTCTTAGCACTGACTCGTCTCTGACACCGCCTCTCATCTTGTAGCATGTAGCTATAAGATGCGGACTGGCTTTTTCCTGTTGTTCTGATGCCTGTGCTTATCCTACTCTGTTCTTTCACTTGACTTTTCCAAACTACTTCAGGACTACATCTTATTTGAGTTGTTTGAACATTTAACTCATTGTCTGTTCCTGATGCATACCTCTCAACTGTCCAGATTTCGCAGAATGTCCAGATTTTTTGCCTCAGATTTTTGGTCTGTTCTTCATGAAATTTGCAGTTTTCTGGCAAATCACTGAGGATTGAAGTCACAAAATAATACTAAATAATGGCAGGCGTGAGTTTCAGACTTCATATCCTTCAGAGAATACATAATAATGCAAAACCTGTTATTCTAACAACTTTCTAAGTGTATAGGAGTAATATTTTAAATCTGTCCCTAGTTTTGGGCCTTTGTCACCCCATTATTTCTAAGTTTTGTTCACATTTCTTGCACTGAGAGGTTGAGAGGTATGTCCTGATAATGCTGATGAGAGACACAAATAGCCCTAGAACTTTTATCTTTCTGTAGACTACTGCCTAGTCTATGTTCTAGTTACCAAATGTACTTACAGGAGGATTTCCTTTATATATCTTTATCAACTCCACAGCTGAGGATTGACATTTGACAGATTTTTTCTCTTACCCTATGTCCTTGCCCACTGCCCATTCAAGTAACAATGTAATAGTTTCTTTAGACTGCAAGGCATACAGCTAGGAGTTATGTTCACCTTTACCAATGCATGCTTTTTATTGATGTCACAGCAGCACATACGTTATCATATTTGCTCTATGCACTGTACAGTGATGTTAGAGGAATGCATATATTCTTACACATGTTCTGTGCATTGTGTAATAATACAACATAAATATGCATATTTTCATATGTATTTTGTGCGAAGTATAAAGATGTCACAGGCACATGCACATTCTCATATGGACTTTGTAAACAGTTTAATGATGTCACAGGATCACACACACATTCTCTTATATACTTTGTGCACTGTGTAGCGATGCCACAGGAACATGCACATTCTGATATGTACATTGTGTGTTTTAAACAGATGTCACAGGAAGATGTACATTTTCATATGTATGTTGTGTGCTGTATAATGATATCACAGGAACACACACATTCTCATATGTGTAATGATGTCACAGGAACACACTCATTCTCATATGTACTTTGTGCACCGTGTAGTGATGTAACAGGATCAAACAAATTCTCATATGTACTTTGTTAACTGTGTAGTGATGCCAGAAGAACACACACATTCCCATATGTACTTTGTACACAGTGTAATGATGTCACAGAATCAAACAGATTTTCATACATACTTTGTGCACTGTGCAGTGATGTCACAGCATCACTCAAACATTCTCATATGTACTTTGTACATTGAGTAATGATGTCACAGGAGCACTCATTCTCATATGTACTCTCTGCACTGTGTATAGATATGATAGGAACACATACATTCACATTCTCATATGACTCCTACTACATGTAACTGCATCATCTTGTTTTAGAAATGTCAGTGGCTGCTAGAAATAATGCATGTTGCAAGAAACTTCAAAGTTCCCCCCCGGTCAAGATCAGTAGGCTAATGGATACTTAACCCCCACACATTCCCAGCTGAACATTCTGTACCAGGTGCCAGATAAGTACTTCACCTCTACATCAGCAGACAAGCCTGTAGCCTGCATTAAAGCTTTGTTGTTATATTAATCTAATTCAGATGGCTTTTGTTTTAGTGCTATTTATGAAGCTGCTACTCTTCCATTTGTGTGTGATTATTCTAATGTAATGTTCAGTAAACTACCATTCCATACTAACTGTCTTTCGGCTTTTCCCGGTTAGGGGTCGCCACAGCGGAACTCTGGTCCGCTAATGATTGGCAGTAGGTTTTACGTGCTGGCTTGCTGGGCCTAACACACAACCTTCAATGAAGGAACGCCCATTCACGCATGTCGACACACAGAAAGACGCTCTAAGTGAGAATCGAACATGCAACGTCTAACTGTGAAGCGACAATGCTACCGCAGCACCACCACCGCAGTTAAACTACCATTCCATACTACAGATTGTATATTCTGAACCTTAACAATCCCCAAATTAACTTCTTATTTCTTTTTGTTATCTTTCTGTTATGAACGTTGTCTTCCTGGCTGGGCTACAGTTAGAATGAGCTTTGACTTCACATATGTCACTAAATGCATTATCAGATAAAGCAGTGATGCATTTGCTTCATTAAATCAATAGCTAGCACCTGAAATATAACCACAGTCCTGAGAAAAATCTGTTGGCTGAGAGTACTTCATTGTGTGGAGCCCACAGATGAATGGATGAAAATGCAGCATGGAGTGTTTCCTCTTTGCCACTGAAGGCAACTTATTCATCTAGCCTGTGCTAATCCACAGGTACAGATAACAGGGAAGATCACACCAATACAAATCGAAGGAAAGATAAAGGGAAGTAATTACTCACTGACTTTAAGATATCAGGGGATATTTTTTTCAGTGCCTCAGTTAAATACTGCTATAAATCCTGCAGAACTGAACTGTAAATAACTTTTAAGGAAGGCATACAGTTTAAAGGTTTTTCAGTGACTGAAGAAACCACTTCATTGGGAAGAGCACACACTCATGGTTGTTTATTCCTGTGTCAGTTACCAATCAGTGCCAATTAAAACCATCCATAAAGGTGGGATCATTAGAAGAACTTAAGAACCACTTATCACTGGGGAGGTACAATGGGTTATTCCAAAGCATGCAGAGAAATATGCACTTAAATAAAATGCTAATAACATTCCAACACCTCTAGCATTACTAAATAAGTTTATTTTTTTGATACCGCTGTATACTTGCATACGACCTTATTACTGCATACTGATGTTTCAGTAAGGAAAACGAAGTTTACACTTTCCAAGATTCAAAATCATATTTCTTCTGATTATCTGGAATGTTACATATGCCCACTTAATAAATTATTTGCAAGCTGTTTAGATATCACAAAATTGTAGATGAGGGGGTGGGTCAGTTTTCAAATATCTAGCAATTTACTTGCAGTTTCCACAATCCCTTTAGGCCCTTCCATATTTATGTACTTAGAATTTTCAGCAAGTAACAGCAATGTTATTTTTTCCTTCAGGGCTTGTTTGCCAGATTTGTCTTATTTAACTCCATCAGGACCAATCTGCTCAGATATGCAAAGAATACTAGCAGCTCTGGTGCAAAGAACAGCAGCTCTCTGGTAGCTAATGTGAAAATCTCAAATAATCCACTGTTAAATCACATGTGGAAGATATCTCAGGGGAAGCATCAACTCTGAAGGGAAAACAACTCCACATCTTAATGTTTCCCACGCTTTCTTTATTACTGACTTGTTTTTAAGCAATTCAGGTTTTACAGTTGGACCTCTTTTCCTCGGTCCATTGCATCTGTATAGGCCACTAGACAGATATGATGGTGATAACTGAAAATCACATGTAGAATGCATGTTTTCTTTGTTTTGTACAAACACAATACATCACTGAAAATGAAGCCATAGTTCACTGTGCTTTGCACCGATAATGCATACTAATAAAATGCCTGATGGGATAATTTTTCTCAGTTACTCCTCTTGAAGGATCATAGTACAAAAAAAAAAAAAAAACCTTTCCTCCAATCTTCATAGGCATTCCTGTTTACAGCAGTAACATTGGGGGCATCTTTATGTATGTTTCCACAGGGGAAATGTCAGGGAATGTCAATGTAGAAAGATATGCTTTCTAGTCATCTCTATATATGATATTAATGTTTTTCTTTGTGTGTAAAAGAAATTATTGGACAGGGCAGGACATTAATTACAGTTATTTATTGCAGTTAGTGGTTTTCTAATGATCTTGATGATGAAAACTGGGAATCAAATGCTAAAAAATACAGGAAAGTCAGTGAGCTTGTCAATGTGGCTATACACAACTTTAAGGCTACGACTTCCAGAAAGTCTAGAAGATTCACGAATGGCTTTGTCTGGGGCAGTGGTTTGGTGTAATTAATATTAGCTTTTCAGGAAGGAATTCAGAACATGAGCGATAAACTTGACAGCTAAATTTTTACAGTTAAGAAAAGTGATAACAAGGTGATCGTTAAATCATGAACAGAACATGAAGAAAAATATTCATATCTTTGTGATTCCTGAAAAAGAAGGAATAAAGGAAATGATATACATGTAGGTTAAATTCTGCTTTGAATTTTACTCCCTCTTGTATAGATGCTTTGAGGCATCCATACTAATCTTCAGTAAATATAATGTCACCCATTTGGTGGAAATACTGCATCAACATAGTCAAAAAGAAAAAGAAAAAAATGGTGGCCATCATTTAAGATGTCGACTTCATCATTATAAAACAAATTTAAAACGGGTAAGTCTCTCAACTTACCATTAGGAAATGTAAGGATAACTATGAACTTAGGATTGCAAGTAATTCAAAAGCTATCTATAAGGACTTTTTCAGCTATATTAGTAAGATTATAAATAATCTTCAGTTTTAGACTGAACTTATCTGACATGGTACTTCCTTCTCTGACCCAAGGCCATTGCTATCATTCTTGTGGACAAATTATCATCTAACTTCACTCTATGCACCCTCCCCTCTGTCCTCCATTGCCCCTCCTAATATCCATTTGGGTCAAATCCTTTTGACACTTTCTAAGTTTAAAAATACTACTTCCATGGGTCCTGACAATATCCATGGATGCCTGCAAAGAAATGTAAAGTCCCTCTTAGTAAACAACCTCCATCAACTCTTCAGCCTGAGTCTCTCCACTGGTTATGTCCATGAGGAATGGAAAATATTAGTTTCAGTACCCTTTCATGAAGGTGTTCCCTCTATTGACCTTGGGAATTACAGGTCTATTAATCTCACTAGCATTACTTGCATGGCTTTGGAACATATTACAGCTGCACAAATAAAGAATGATACAAGTGACATTGCATCTCTGGATACACATCTGTTCAGCTTTTAAAGGGCAGATTGCACCTGCTCAACCTGCATAAGGTCTTTAACAAGGTTACTGAAGGCAAGGAGAAGGGGCATACAGTCTGCACTGCTTATCTAGACTTTTACAATTCAACATTAACCCATTCATAGTTGACTGGATTGATAGTTGGCTCTCTAGCAGGCCCCATATTATTAAGGTTTGGGGTATTTTGTTGTTACAGTTGCGGCTATTTGTTCTGGATGGACCAGTGTCCCTAATGGCATCCCACAAGGCTCTGTCCTAGGTCTTATTCTCCTTGATATATATTTCTATGACATAAAGGTAGATATCAAGTGAGTTTGGTTAACCAAGTTTGCTGATGACTTCAAACTTGGGGCAGTTATCAAATCCAATTCTGATACTCAAATTCTCAAGCAAGGGCTGGACCATACAAATGTTGGTATATTAATCCTGGGCTTATCCTTAATACCAAGAAATGCAACATAGTTTCCTAAATCTAGAATCACTACTTTTTACCATATTGATAACATTCTACTTAAATGTGACACACTGGCATGGACCTGGGCACATACATTGATAACAGATTCTCCTTTGACCACCATATCTCTGTGGTGATTAGGAAATTCTTTTATCTTTCACAGCGTATCCTTTTGGCATCTCCTCAAGGTCCAAGGAAGTTATGATCCCACCTTATTAATCCCCAGGCAATAGGTACCAAGCACCTAAACCAACTGGAGAGACCTCAACACTTCCATACCAAAAATATCCCATGACACAGTACCTTTACTACCTCAGACAGTCTAAAAGCTCTGTTACTCTACTCAGTGTAAACCAGACACCTCAGTGTCTGATCTTTGTTTAGCATTCCATGCTATGAATGCACTAGCATCTCTGAACTCTTTCACCTAAATAAAACAAGAGATAGGGCAAACATGCATTCCAGAGACCTAAACCTACACTATCATATCAACAAGACCAGATGGCATTGACAGATTTCTAACATAATGTATACCCCATTTCTGGAACAGGCTACTTTTACCTATTAAGCAGAGTACCTCCCTTTAAAACCAGGCTGGATGACTGGATGGATGATCACAAATTCTCACCATTAATATCTGGATAAAGTCTACTTAATGGGAGGCACTACCAGTTTCCTACCAATACTGGGTGCTGTGGCTGAATTTATTGACAGTTTCTTTTGGCCATAAGTTTAGTAAGAACCAATGACCCTACAGACCTATACATTTGCATCTTGGGCTGGTTTCTATTCTTACCATATTAGACATGACTGGAATCATAAAGTTTACATTTATGGCTTAGATTCAAATGCAAAACAATAAAGGTGTATGCTACTTTTTTGAAACTTTCAGTGTAAGGGATACAATTCTGTCATTGTTTTGGCTGACAGCTAAGTTGTATGAAGTGGTAGATGGGCACGTCCTTTTGAAAATGATTATTCCTGGACTTATTCACAAAGTCAAAGGACACAATTTTGGGCATCTGTTGAGGAATGCAGATAAAAATCTAATGTCTGGCACTTTTCATACTTTACTTCCAGGGAGAAGTTAACACTTTTATTGACTATGAATGCTGTACATGAATATAAACCAATGAGAAATGAAGAAAATATAGTGGAGACTCACAACAGAAGATGTAAAAAAAAGTTGCAGTGGATAATCAAGAGATATTAACATGATAAGTTCTTAATAAACTGAAAATGTTTAGATCATCTCTATGTCAGGAAGAATTTTGAATTTTTAAAACTCAGAATGAAACACCAATACAAGAAAGCACACAGTGAGGCAAAGAACCTAACGAGACATGTAACTCAAGGTGATTTGATTTTGGATATTTCTCTAAATGCTTTCCTATGAAGTTGTATTTTTCCATTAACGGTATACTACTTAAATGTAAATTATCTTTGTGTGACTGAAACATATATAATCAGTAATATCAATTAATATAAGACATAACAAACATTATTAGTCTAATAATATGTTGAGCTCTACAGTAATGATTTTCAAAAATGTAAGTGCCAGAGAAGGATCAGCCCCCCCGTTCCCTTCTGAGATACATCTGATGACTGAGAAACTTATCTTTAACAAGATGTTATGACTGTCCATTTATCAAGCTAATGTATAGCAAACAGTTTATTATTTAAGTTGTAAGACATGTATAAGCAGTCATAGTTATCTACCACCTAGCTTTAATTCTACAATTGCTGTATTTGAGACTGTTTGTAAGAAAGAGTTACTTAATCAATTTGAGTGGTTTAGGAAGAAGCATGGTGGTTATAATACAATAAAAGAAGAATGATGGGTTTTGAAATTTTGAAAAAAAAAAAAAACTATGGAAAATGAACTTGTGGTACATAAAGCAGACAAAGGGGGTAGTGTGGTAGTAATGGACAGTTTTGCATATAAAGGAATATGTAAATCAGTTTTAAATGATGCAAGGGAATATCAGCCAGTTGCTCAGTATCATTTGCTACATTTTAATAGGTTCTAGGGGTGTGTTTGTGTTTTTGTCTTGTTTTTGTTTGAGGGTTTTCATTAAAACAAAAAGTCTTGTAAGATGTAACATATGTTCAAATGGATATGACAAGAAACAACTGCACAAAAGATCAGCCTGACAAGTATTAGTGTATTATCTAACACAAAAGCTGAAATTAGACATTAAAAAATCTGTTACTCATAATAGTTTGGAGTAAGAACTTCTTATAATGCCAGCATTTTCCATATTGTCTCTAAATGTGAATGATCTCAGAGCTATATACACAAACAAGGGTAGTGAAATATATTAAAAATGCAGAGCGCAAATAGTTATGTTACAGGAGACACATTTGGAAAGAACTGAGCATATGAATTTGAAAAAGAAAGGATTTTAGGATGGTTATTCTGAGGAAAATCAGGGACAAAGAAAAAGGGGAGTACTTAATTGCTAGAGGAGCTCCAATAGGAATACAAGAGGGAAAAATATAATAATGCCAGATTTTTAGTACTAAGGGGCTGCTGGCAGGGGAGTAGGATTACACTGGCATGTATTTATATTCCACCTAAAACTGATATTATGGAGGGTAAGAAAATTCTGAGAGAAATAATCAGTTTTAAGCAAGGGATATTACTTACAGGTGGGGATTGGAATTTGATATGCAACAGTGAAAATGTATTGGAGAGTCTAGAAAGGGAAAATACAACAAAAGAGAGTAGAGTTTTGAAGAAATCTATGAAAATTGTTGGTATGGAAGATGTGACTTCAGCCCTAGGAGTTCAAAGAGAATTTACATATTATTCCTCAAGATACAAAAACTAGGC
Organism: Protopterus annectens; assembly: GCF_019279795.1. Taxonomy (NCBI): domain Eukaryota; kingdom Metazoa; phylum Chordata; order Ceratodontiformes; family Protopteridae; genus Protopterus; species Protopterus annectens. The sequence goes on along the minus strand of NC_056730.1, from coordinate 739,412,716 downwards.
TAGGTTAGATAGAAATTATACTTCACAGGAATGTGTGCTTTTAATTGAAAGGTTTGATATACATCCAATAACTATTTCAGATAATGTGACAATGATAACTAAAACAAAAATCCAGAATAATGAAATAAAATGAGACATTGGTGCTTCCTCACCCATCTATCTGTTAAACATAGAGGAATTTAAGGCATGGGTGGTGGAAGTTATTCAGGAGTTATTGGGGAAGATAAAGATTTCTTTAGGGATGTGGCTGGGGAGTGGGAAAGAATGAGTTATTGGTTTGAAAATAAGTGGAAATGGAGGAAGAGGAGATGAAGTACATTTTCAGGGTGCTGGAGAGAGGTTAGGGGACTTCCTCGAAGTTATGCATCAGTTTATAAAGATTGCTGTTATGCAGCTGTTTTTTGATGGTAACTCCAGACCACATGGGATTTTGGTGCAGAGGCTCAGGAAGTGGTAGGTGGAGGGGGCTGCTGCCAAGTTTGGGGGGCATATAGCAGGGAAAATAGCAAAAGCTCCTGTAAATGAATTATAAATATTTCAGAAATGTTATCAAAATCTGTATGGAGCAGAGAGATGTAGAAATCAATAGGAAGTGCAGATGGAAATATTTAGGGAAGAATGCTGATAGAATGCTCCACTCAGGCATTATAGACAAACGCGCTAATTTAGGTATAAACCCTTTTATCACCCACTGGATACCCAACTGGCTCACTGATAGGACCCAGGAGGTCAAAATAGGTGAGGTCACCTCCATCAAGATGCCAGTCACTAGTGGAGTCTCCCAGGGCTCAGTACTGGGCTGAAGGCTTATGACTGACTAAGTTTGTAGATGATTGCAAGCTGGGGGTTATCATCAACTTCCCTGCAGACACTAGCATTCTTCAAGAAGGCCTATCTCTGATGAATAAATGTTGCCAAAACCATGATCTTAAACTCAGTGCTAAGTAATGCATAATTATACCATTTGGGAAATCAATCATCCCAGCTAATTACTATGTTGATAATATACCTCTAAGAGTCAACCCAGTGGTCAAGGATCTTGGTATGCAGGTAGATAATAGCCTTATCTTCGACTACCATGTGGCCACAGTGGTAAGGAAATCCTTTTATGCTATGCAACTTATAAGTAAGGGCATGGCATCTACAGTGGCTATAAAAAGTTTATACACCCCTGTTAAAATGCCAGGTTTTTGTGATATAAAAAAATGAGACCACAGTAAATCATTTCAAAAATTTTCCCACCTTTAATGTGACCTATAACCTGTACAAATCAATAGAAAAACAAACAAATCTGTTAGGGGAAAAATATAAAACATAAAAAAAGTACAATAAGCTGGTTGCATAAGTGTGCACACCCTTAAACTAATACTTTGTTGAATTACCTTTTGATTTAATTACAGTATTCAGTCTTCTTGGGTACAGACCTGCCATCAGTTAAATAGACTCTGATTAACCCCCAAAAAAGTTCATCTGTCATAGTAGGATTTTCCTGACATTTACTCAGTTGCCTGCTACAGCAAAAGCCATGGTTTGTAGAGAGCTTACAAAGCATCAAAGGAATCTCATTGTTGAAAGGTATCAGTCAGGAGAAGGGTACAAAAAATTTCCACAGCATTGGATATACCATGGAACACAGTGAAGACAGTCATCAAAAAGTGGAGAAAATATGGGACAGCAGTGATGTTGCAAAGAACTGGACATCCCTCCAAAACTGATGAAAAGAAGACAAAAACTGGTCAGGGAGGCTACCAAGAGACCTACAGCAACACTGAAGGAGCTGCAGGAATTTCTGGCAGTACTGGTTGTGTACTACATGTGACAATGTCTGGGCTATGGGGTAGGGTTGCAAGACTGAAGCCTTTTCTTACACAGAAAAACATCCAGGCCCGGCTAAAATTTGCAAAACAATACATCAAGTCTCCCAAAAGCATCTGGGAAAATGTGTTATTGTCTGATGAGACTGAAGTTGAACTTTTTGTCCACAATTCCAAATGGTGCGTTTGGTGCAAAAACAACACTTCTCATCACCAAAAGAACACCATCCCTATCGTGAGGCATGGTGGTGGCAGTATCATGCTTTGGGGTTGCTTTTCTTCAGCTGGGAGTGGGGCTTTAGTCATGGTGGAGGGAATTATGAACAGTTCCAAATACCAGTCACTTTTGGCCCAAAACCTTCAGGCATCTGCTAGAAAGCTGAAGAAGAAGAGGAATTTGACTTTCAACACAACAATGACCCCAAGCATACATCCAAATCAACAAAAGATTGGCTTAACCAGAAGAAAATTAAAATATTGGAATGGCCCAGCCAGAGCCCAGACCAGTAGAAAATCTGCGGGGTGACCTTAAGAGGGATGTGCACAAGAGATGCCCTCTCAATCTGACAGATTTGCAGTGCTTTTGGGGGCGTGGCCAAGGATGAACACAGGATAGCAGCAGATTTCTTCAGCTCCACCAATTTCATTACATTGACAGGAATTAATTACTTAAAAAATTAATTCTTGAAGTAATTTTCTTTCTAAATATGTTTGTTTTATATAGTTCTTGAACTATATCTAAAAAAGAAAGGAAATCTTAATAATATTCCTGTCAGAAATTACTTTGGAAATTTTCCTGTCAGTTTATCAGTCTGAAATGAGTTCCAGTAAGACAAATTCTCAAGACTCCAGCATCAAGAAAGAACTTCAGTCTCTGATAATTATAGTCCAGCAACTTACTGCTAAGATGGATAAAATGGATACTAAAATAGACACTTTCATAGAAAAACTACAAAACAAATAGACTTGTTACATATGGACCTGCAACAACAGAAGATCCAGATGACAGGCATAGAAGAAGCTGTGAATGACATGGAAAATAAAATACAAGAAGAGGAAATCAACATTGAGTTTCTGCTGAAACAAAATACACATTTACAAACAAAGCTGGATGACCAGGAAAACAGATCTAGGCGCAATAACATTAGGATTTTTGGACTGCCAGAAAATATTGAAGGTAACAATATTACTTCTTTTTTAACAACATGGCTCCCTAAAACTTTAGATTTACCAGAAGCATTCTCTTTTGGTATCGAAAGAGCACATAGATCTATAGCTAATACTAACTCTAACAAAAACTATCCTAGATCAGTTATAGTTAGATTTCTATCATCTTTTGATAAAGAGATGGTTCTTAAATCTGCTTGGGCTAAAGCTCCTGTTAAGTTTAATGAGACAACTGTGCGTTTTGACAATGACTATTCTTCCATGGTAATTGCTAAAAGAAAAGTTTTTCTGCCACTAATAAGGGAGCTTAAAAAGCACAGTTTAAAACATACCTTCTGTTTCCTGCCAAGCTTAAAATCTTCCTTCCTGATGGTCCTAAGGTCTTCGATGATTTAGACTCTGCTTTACTGTTTCTCAAAGAAAAAAGGATTTTGGATAAAATAGAAGAAATGGAATGGGCTAGTTCTTCATTAAAGAGATTGGCAACTGAAGCTTCCTGGAAGACTTCAGAGAAGAAGAAGAGACTAAAAAACAAATGATTTGTTATATGTTTTTTTTCTCTCTCATCATTTTAGTTCATTATTAATCTTTTTGAATATAGTTCCTGCATTTCCAGAAAGCCACAAATATTTTGGAAAAGATTTAATCAAAGTTATTCTCTAAGTGCAAAGAAATGTTTTGTTTCATAACCAGTCAAAATGCCTGAGGATTTAATGGCAGGCTGTGACTCGGTTTTTCTTTCTGAAAAAAGTAAGGTTAGTAATTTGATACATTTTTTTATCTTTATTTTTTTTTTCCTTCTTCTTTTATTATTTTCTTTGTTTAAACAATGACATTCTATTTAGATTATGTAGTGGGTAAAGGGTGGGGGAGGGCAGGGAGAGAACAGTAATGAAAATATCATTAATAGAATAATAACATATTTATTTCTTGTAAAAGTTTATAAGTTCTTCAAATGCTATTTCTAATTATACTTTCTTGATTATACTGCTTATGCTTGTTTGTAAATAATCTGTCATGCTTTAACTAATAATAATCAGAACTAAATAAGAGTAAATAATATGTTTTATTTTTAACTCTATTAATATAAACAGTAAGTAACATTCCATTGTATATACTTCTTACAGCTTTCTCTTACATTTTTTATTTCTGCCTCACTCCCTTTTATTTTCTACTCTCTTTTTCTTTTCTTTATTAATATATAGAAATGCTTTTGACTGTGTGAGCACAGTGAATAATAGGATTTATATGAAAATTGAGTTGGGAGAAGAATGCTGAGTTTTATTGCTTGTTGGTAATTTTGAGTTTAATTTCACTTGCATAGAGGCTGTGATGATCTGTGGAATACATTGTGGAGGTTCTGTCATGTTTAGATGCATTTACACTGCTAAATGAATGTTTGTCACTAGTTTTAATAAGTTTCCCTCCAAAATGTTAAGAGAGACAATCTGGGATGTGGGCTGTCTTATGCACAATGTCCTTGAGTTACCTCAGAATCTTCAAATCACAGAATTCTCACAGAGAAACTGAAAGCAGTTAGTATAAACATTGACAAGGTTATCACACTGACACACCACAGATTCAGGAAAAATACTCTGTTCATAAAATATGTCAGTTATAATGAGTTTAAATGATGTAGTTTCTTGTAGTAAGTAAATGTCTTATTTTAGAAGGCATAAAAAATGAAACATTTATTTAAATGTTTTGAAAATCTACTTAACAGCAGCATAATAATCTGTGTTAAAATTTGTGTTCCAAACATATACTTTACTATAACTCATTTAATTCATCTGATTGACAAACATAAATAATCTTATAACTCTATTCTGGAAGAAATGTCATGTGATATATTTTAAAGCAGTAGGTTAGCATGATTGTAAAATCTGGTTACCAATATGTGTTTGCTGTGCATTGTTTTGTATAAAGCAGACAGATTTATTCTGGGGACAGCAAGTGGGATGGTGCTCTGCAGGGACACAACTCAGTGAGATCAGATATATATATATATATATATATATATATATATATGTGTGTGTGTGTGTGTGTGTGTGTGTGTGTGTGTGTGTGAGTGTGATGGCTTTTTTCTGAGAGTCTGCATGGCTATCCAATATGATTTGTAATGATTTCTATGAATACAATGTTTTACTCTATTGACAAAATGAATGTTTGCCACAAGTTTTAATAAGTTTCCGCCAAAATGTTAAGGAGACAATCTGGGATGTGGGCTGTCTCATGCACAGTGTCCATGAGTTTCCTCAGAAGCTTCACTCACAGAATTTTCACAGAGAAACTGAAAGCAGTTAGTATAAACATTGACAAGGTTATCACACTGACACACCACAGATTCAGGAAAATACTCTATTCATAAAATGTGTCAGTTATGATGAGTTTAGATGATGTAGTTTCTTGTAGCAAGTAAATATCTTATTTTAGAAGGCATAGAAAATGAAACATTTATTTAAATGTTTTTGAAAATCTACTTAACAGTAGCATAATAATCTGTGTTAAAAACTTGTGTCCCAAACATATACTTTACTATAACTCATTTAATTCATCTGATTGACAAGCATAAATAATCTTATAACTCTATTCTGGAAGAAATGTCATGTGATATATTTTAAAGCAGTAGGTTAGCATGATTGTAAAATCTGGTTGCTAGTGTGTGTTTGCTGTGCATTATTTTGTGTGAAGTGGACAGATTTGTTCTGGGGACGGCAAGTGGGATGGTGCTCTGCAGGGGCACGGCTCGGTGAGATCAGATATATGTGTATATATGTGTGTGTGTGTGTGTGTGTGTGTATGTATGTATATATGTGTATGTGTATGTGTATATGTATGTGTGTGTGTGTGTGTGTGTGTGTGTGTGTGTGTGTGGGTATGTGTGTGTGTGTATATGTGTGTGTGTATATGTATGTGTGTGTGTCTGTGTTTATGTGTGTGATGGCTTTTTTTTTTTTTAGGTAATAACGCAGGTGTTCCTGAGAATCTGCATAACTATGCAATATGATTTATAATAATTTTTATGAATACAATATTTTACTCTATTGACAATAATGAGTTTAAGTAAATGCTCATATACAAACAATTCAAGATTTTTTTGGAAGCTGTTGATAGAATTCACATGACAGAAAATAGATGCATCTTAATACATGTAATGTCTGAATCATATTAGCCAAAGTTTTTGATTTAAATGAATGTTAGAACATCATTTTCTCTCCTCTTGATTTCTAACATTAAGATTATTTGAATGCTATTAGAATACAAGTGTTATATATTACATAGATCTATATAATAGTATGAACAGTTTAAAAAAAAAAAAAAAAAAAAAAAAAAGTTTATTTTAGTTTATATGATGCTGTTTTACCAAATGTGTAGTTTTGTCTTGATAGATAATTGAATTGAAAACTGTTAACCTCAGTTAAATATAACTAGTATTAAATTGATAAGGTGGTAGCTGAGGTACTGCTGCTTAGGGTAGGGGGTTAACTTGAGTAGTAAATACTGCTCTAAGTTGGAGTTTTCAACTCCAGGTGGGATGCAAGGTTTAATCCTTACATTATTTTCACTTGTTCATTGTTATATGTATATAGTTTTGACATCCACAATATATTTTGTACACTCATTGTCACTACAAACAAAATTGAATCCTATACAAAATCCCATAAGAGATTTAATAAATACAGCTATGTTTAAAGGTACACCTAAAAGAGGAGATGTAACATTATTTATCTTGTTATTTGTTATTTCGATCATAAGATTCTTGAGTTTTTAAAATGCCAAATGACATCTTTAAAAGGAATTTCTTTAAACATTAATGGATTGAATAATCCGTGTAAAAGGGCAAGCCTAATAAGATACATTAATCTACACAAGGCCAATGTAGTCTTCCTGCAAGAAACCCATCTCTTGAAAAAAGATATTGATAAACTAGCCACTAATAAGTATACAGTATTGGTTAGTTCAGAGCACACTCAGAAAAAAAGAGGAGTGGCTATTTTATGGAATAAAAGTATGCCCATTCCTAAAACCATTAAGTCTTATCAGAATGACAAAGGAATGTTTTGTATGGTTACAATACAAATTAATGGGAAGACTTACACTTTAATTAATGTATATTGGATACCTGGAATTGGTATTAATACAGTGAAACATCATATTGATAAGATCATATCATTCTCTGCAGGGGATATTATTTTAGCTGGTGATTTTAATTGTATACTACATGAAAGTGATACTACCACTATAAAGAAAAGAAGAATTACATCTAATGCAAAACATTTAAATGATTTTGCTAATTCTTATCATTTGAATGATATTAATAATCAGATAGAGTCAAAATCATTACCATACACCTTTTTTCTAACAGATACAAAACTTATTCAAAAATAGATAGGGTCTTTATTTCTAACCAGATGGTAACAGATTTAATTAATTCCAAAATCATTTCATGTCCTATATCTGATCATAACTCAATTGTTTTGAATTCATGATAAAAAATACTCATAATGTTCAGATCAAAAGGATACCAGCATACTTAACTCAGCTAAAAGACTATAAAGAATATATACTTTCAGAAGTACAACATTTTCTAGACATAAATAATACTCCTGAAGTCTCCATTGTCTATGTTTGGGATGCCTTAAAATCATATCTATATGGACAAAGTATCAGATGGTATAATAACAAAAGGAAATCTTGGGATAAGGAATTGTTAGATATTCAAAGTAAACTAGACTCTTATAAACATAATAATAAAGAAAATATTATGGACAAGAAAGTTATTGAAGAAATAAACAAACTAAATGAGAAATACAAAGACATTTTAACTCATAAAGTTAAAATAACTTTAGAGAAATACAAGTTTTGTCTTATTCAATAAGCCCCAAATACTTACATAGACTTAAAAATAAAACAAAAGATTGAATAAACAAAACCATATCAAAGAAATCTTTTCTCTAAGGAAAAAGAAGAATGTTTCTAGTATACCAGAAATACTGGATGAATTTAGAAATCACTTTCACAAGATTAACCATAACAACATTAACATGGAACCTAAAGATAAAATAAAAGAGTTTATAACCACAAACATGAATAAAAAGCTTAATAAACAACAGATTAAACTATTGGACAAGAGTATTTCATATACAGAAGTTATTACACAAATAAATAAGCTTAAATCAAACAAAGCACCGGGTAATGATGGTATTATACCAGAGATATATAAAATCCTTTCTAAAACTACATATTCATTAATACATAAAGTTTTTATTCTGGCCCAAACTGAGTTAATAACCCCCCCATCTTGGTAATATACATTTATTTCACCAATTTTAAAACCTAATAAAGATCCAACTAGATGTTCTTCATATCGACCCATCTCATTACTTAATGTTGATTATAAAATGTTTATGAGTATTTTTGCTGATAGATTGAAGACAATTATCCCCGGCATTATAGACATAAATCAGACGGGCTTCATTGTAAATAGAAATACTTTTGATAATATAAGAAGAACTTTAACATTAATTGATTTTGCAAATAGGAAAAAGAAAGATTTAACACTTATTAGTCTTGATATAGGTTCAGCATTTGATTCAGTAAGTTGGGACTATCTGTTTACCTTACTGAAATGCATAAATTTCTCTGATGCATTTGTAAATTTAATTGAGCATTTATACAAAGGAACGCTGGCTTATATTAAGGTAGGAACATATGTTTCACAAAAATACCCATTCTTAAAGGTACAAAGCAAGGATGTCCACTTTCTCCACTATTATTCACTTTAGTAATGGAGCCTTGGGCTAATTTGATTAGAAACAGTACTGACATAGAGGGTTTTGAAATAGAAGAAAATACAACATCAAAAATTCAACTTTTTGCAGATGATGTTCTAATTACATCAGCAGGATCTAATTCTTCTATGCAGTCTTTATTTGATAAAATGATGAATTTTAAAAGTATTTCTGGTTTAATATTCAATGAAGAAAAAACTAAAATACTACCTATATATACACGAAAAAATATTCTCATTAGTGATTTTACTAAATATGTACCCAACTCAGGTCAGATAACTTATTTAGGTATAATACTATCTAAAGATATTAAATCTATTATATATAATAACTATAATACCTGTTTTCTTAATATACAAAATCTTTTTAATACCTAGAATAATATGTTTTTTACTATGGAGGAGAGACTTACAATTATTAAAATGATAATATTCCCCAAGATTTTATACTTAATACAATCAATAATACTTTCACCTACAAAAATAACTATCAAGAAACTGAATACACTAATGTTAAATTTCTTATGGGCACCTAATAGACCTAGGATTGCATTAAAGAAACATACTAATAGCTGGTCTCAAGGGGTATTTCTTTTCCAGACTTTAATTTATATATTATCTCTTCTATTATAAAAGTTATTACTTTATTAATAGATCGGTCATATGTCGCAAAATGGAAAGATTATTGGGAGCTAATTAGTATGCACTTCATGAAAATCTCCTTAACACATAAAAATATGATTATAAATAACTCCATGTTGTGGTTGCTAAAGGAATTTTGTACTTCACCTATTACACCTAAACATATGGTCTGTTACCCATTAAATATTATTATTAGTTATCGTAACTTTATATTCATGCACCCTAAGTATAGGGAATGGAATTTTATTGTATTCCCTATCATTTATACTCAGGGTATGCTTATGTCATCTACTTCTGAAGGAGCTCATTTAGCTATAGATAATAATCTAAAGTACTGGTATCAGCTGATATCTGATAATAAAGTTAAAAATCTAGATTTCTTAAAACAAGAATTTGATCTAAGAGAAACTTGCTGGTTAGAGGTTCAGATCTTTAGACAACATCTCATTGATAGAATAGATCTAATGTCTATAACAGTTAAAGAATCTATTCCAAAACTGATTGATTACTTGATAATAAATTTACAGCATAAAGTTTCTGATAAAGGTAAACTTTCATATATACATAAAATTATCAGACAAGAAACTTTTTACAATGTAGATTCATACTTATTTCACCTCTATTAATGGGGACCCACCAACTCAACAAGATAAACAATATATATTGGAATCTGCTTATAGAACTACATCTTCCATTGTCTGAAGACTTTATACATGGAAATTTTTACATAGATCTTTTTATACACCTTTGATGATGAACAAAATTAATAATAAAGATAATCTATGTAAGAGATGTAATGTAGAAATTAATGCTGACTGGGCTCATATGTTTTATGACTGTATGAAGTTGAAAGAATACTGGAAGTCAATTAATGAATTTTTGCAGGCTCTTTTTACAGATAATTTCATTATTTCTAAGTCTCTTATATTATTCAACACACCTGTACCTCAATGTGTTAAAAAGATTAAGCTTCCCTTGTTATGGTCTATCCTAGCAGTGGCTAGGAAAATAATAACTAGAAATTGGATTTCAGATACACCTCCTTCATTCAATGAATTTAAAAATGTTATGAATATAATGTGTCATATGGAAATAAGCACAATTAGAATGAGAACAACTAGAAAAACATCACATTTTATTGTATGGGATAATTTACAAAATTTGTTAAAAAAATTCTAATTTCAATAGCACAGTATTTTAGTTTAATTAATTGATCTGATTGTAGTGGATGTCTTTGTAAATACTTTAGTTGTTTTGTTGAATATTATAATAATACCTATTTTTAATTATTTGTATAAAATTGTTATGATATTTCTCTTATATGATAAAACAATAAACTTGTTTTGAGAAAGATTTGCAGTGCTTTTGCAAAGAAGAGTGGGCAAATATTGCCAAGTCAAGATATGCCATGCTCAAAGACTCATACCCAAGAAGACTGAATGCTGTAATTAAATCAAAAGGTACTTCAGCAAAGTATTAGTTTTAGGTGTGCACACTTATGCAACCAGCTTATTGTACATTTTTTTATTTTTTATATTTTTTCCTCTAACAGATTTGTTTGTTTTTCAATTGAATTGTACAGGTTATATGTCACATTAAAGGTGGGAAAAGTTTTGAAATTATTTATTGTGGTCTCATTTTTTTACATCACAAAAAACGGGCATTTTAACAGGGGTGTGAAAACAAAGAGGTCATTATCCCACTGTACTCTGCCCTTATAAGACCAATCATAGAGTACAATGCTCACTTTGGTATGTACCTGACCAGGCATATGCAGAGTGCCTTAAAGTCCTTTCCTTCTACTCAGTCTCCTATAGATTGCTGATGGGTGGTCTATGCCTGGCTTACAAGGCATCTACAATTCCCACACTTATAAATATCCTATATATTTGTAAGTCAAACAGTACAAGAAATACAAGGTCTAAGGACATGAATTTTGTCTGTGACTTTAATGGAACATGCTTATAAGATAGATATGTGTCCCAGAGACTGCTTCTCTTATGGAACAGGAATCCCATCCATGTGAAACTGAGTTTGTCTATTACCCAGTTTAAGAATAATCTAGACCATTGGATGACGAATTGGAAATTTCCATTGGGCCTGGCACCTATGTCCCTTATAGATAGAGGTAGCTTATAAATGCCTGGTCCTCAATTTCCTAATTGGATACAGGACATCATTAAGAAAAACTTGGCTAGCCCGCTCCCCCCGATAGTTAGCCTAGTATCAATTTATGAATCAATGAAAAATGTTCCAGGATGGGAGGTGGAAGAGGCCCAATTGCTGGCAGTTAGGATGGGATGAGATGAGATAGAAGTGATGGTGTGCGCCCAGTCTACAGGAGAGTCTCCATTAATAGATGGTATCCCTGTGGAGGTTTGAAAGCTGGAAGGAAAGGGGGTGGTGAAGATCTGGAAGATTTTATTTTATAGTATTTTGGAGGAAGAGTGGGTGTTGACTTCCTGGAGGAAAGTTATGCCAGCTGTGATGATTGGAGATGGTAGGGACCCATTGAATCCAGCTTCATATAGGCCCATTTTGATTGTAAACCATAATTATAAAGTGTTTATGTCTATAATGGCTACAAATGGCAAAGGAGATGCCAAGGTTGATAGATGTGGATTGGTGTGGTTTTGTCGAGGGAAGGGCAACATTTGACAACATTAGTAGAGCAGTGGTGATCCAGAGGGAAGAGGAATGTAGGAGGTGCCACTGTTGTTGGTGGGTCTTGATTTGGAGAGGGCATTCAACAGAGTGGTTTGGGATTTTGTGAGTGGGGCAGTGGAGGTATTTGGATTCCCTGATAAAATAATGGGGTTGATTAGGAGGATATATGAGGAATCAGAAGCAAAAATGAAAGTGTGTGGGGTGGTTCCTCTCTGATAGGTTTTGTCTGAGCAAAGGAACGAAGCAGGGGTGTCCTCTTTTACTTTTGTTATTTGCATTATATTTAAAATAACTGGCAAAGAAAATAAGGACTCAGGCATTCAAGGATGTAATTGGTAAGGTAATTGAGAAAAGTTGGCTTTATTTACAGATGATATTATTTTGTACCTGATAAAACCAGAAAAGGACATTTCAGTGTTGTGGAACATTCTGAGACAGTTTCAAGTCTTTTGTGATCCAAACTCAATGAAGATAAAACAAAGGCAATAGGTGTAAATTACCCACGCACAAATTGGTTTAACAGTACCCATACTTATACAGACATGATAAAATATAATACTTGGAAGCATGGACTGAAAAGGATTTTGTTATGACTGCTAAGTATAAGTAGGAAGATACTACAAAAAAGACAATACAAGACTGAGAAGTTGGAAGCTCTGTTTTATGGATATGGATAGCAAGGTACAAGCAGGGAAATGTTTTAGTCCCTTTAGTTTTATACACAGGTCAGGTGTATTTTTATCAAGCAGAGGAGAAATTGTAGATAGCAATTAATAAATAGTTGCAGGATTTTTATCTAGGAGGGGAAGAGGTAAAGAGTCAAGTGGGATAAGTTGATCCTTCCAATAGATCAAGGTGGTTTGGGATTACCTGATTTGAAGGGGTATTTCAGAGCTACACAGTTAAATCTCCTATGCACAGCAGAAGCAGGAAGCTATAATTCAAAGTGAAAAGAGACAATGATGAAATGGGGGGGGGGCTCGAGTAATAAGGAAAGACTGGGATTTTGGATGCAGATCCTTAAGGAGAATAACAATAACCATACAGAATATTATAGTCATAAAGCAGCAGAAAATATTCTAAGAACTAAGCCAAAAATAGAATGGAGAAAGAAGATTCTGCCAATAGGGATGACTGCAATTAGGGGTACAGACAATGGGCAATAGGGCTTGAAATTAACTGGAGAAAACTGGCAAAGGAAACAAGATATTGTGAGCAGATACTTGCAAATGGAAAGGTATTAGAATGAGAAGAGGCCAAGTATTCACTTGGACTGCAGGCTATAAATTGCCTTCCCTTTCATGGATTGATATTAGAGTATAGGAAAAGAGAAAGGATTAGGGTTATACTAAGTGAAATACCAACACTGGTAGAGTTTTTAGTAGACTAGAACAGAAGCTGCTGTTAAAAAGGGATAATTAGTAGGGCATATAAAATATTGCGTACTAACTATAGGAATCAATCAGAGGAGATTAGAAAGGACTGGAAAGAGAGACTGAAATTCACAAAGAAACAATGGGAGGATATATGCATGGCTCCCAATAATGCAACAATGTTTAGAAGATTTAGGATCTTTGCTTGGAAGTGTTTGCATAGCTAGTTTTATACCCCAAGCAGACTCCAAAGAATTTTTCCTCAGGTAGATTTCAACTGTTGGAGGTGTGATGGGGAAGAAAGAGGTAAACAGGAATATACTTTTGGGAGTGTAATAAGATTGAAGACTTTTAAAATTACCTGTAGACTACTCTGTCAGAAATACTGGGTGAGCAGATTCATGTAACTGAGGACATTATTTTTTTTATCTGTGATACAGAATCAGAATTGTCTAGACCTTGCTAAGTTTAATACTAGTAGCTGCCAAAAAAGCAATTACTAGAAAATGGAAATCAAAGTCTAAACCTACTATACTAGAAGTAGTGAATATAGTAACAGATATAAAAAACTGGAAGTGGGATCTTTGGAAAAGGGTAGGAGCAACATATGTAGAAAAAAATGGAAGTAATACATGAAAAACAATGTTTTTGAGGAGGAATTAGGTCGAAGGAAGGCAGGAATTAAATCAGCTATGTAATTTTGACTGGCAATGACTTTACAGAAGATTATAAATGATGTCTAAAGTTTGCAACTGAAAATATGTCAAAAAGATTTGTTTTAATTTATATAAATGTATGATTGCTTATGTGATAATTCAATAAAGCTGTTTCTTGTTTAAGAAGAATCTATTAAAATTTAATTTTGAAAACAATGTTCCAAAAAATATATATCCGTTGCAACATTTTAATAATGAGTTATTGGATTTACTTTATTAATGGTAAAGAGTTTGGCTTTATTACAGACTGTGATATAAGGTGATCATTTACTGAGCATCAACAGCCTGCACTTTTTACTTTTTATGCTATTTCTAAAATTCATAAGACTTTGTTTAATCTACCAGGTCATCCTATTTCTTCAGGAGTAGGAGGATTTCAATACAATGTAGGAGTTTTACTGCATAATATTCTAAAACAGTTTGTGATTGCTTTCCTTTTTCTAGTTGAAAATACAGGTAGTAGAAATGTTTAAGAATATTAGATGGCAAAATCAATATATTTGGTTAAATTTGGATATATTATGTTTGTATATATCTAATGGGTCTATATTAAATCATCAAACGCTTAGAAAAGCGAACAATGATTTATCGACCACATGTAAGCGAAAGCTTACAAACTGGAATGCTTAGAACAGTGATTTTTTTCCAAGGGAAAAAAAATCTCTGTTCTAAAAAAAAAAAACACTTAAAACAAAACATAAAGTGGGGGGCTTCACTCTCCACACTCCCCGACGTGGGGTCTGTGCACCCCACACCCCCTACTTAAATATATCAACTCCGAGATCACAATACCGTGATGAAAACGGCAAAGTAATGGATGCGGCCAAGGGATTTCTTTCCCATAGAAAGAATTTGCTTATATGCCGCTTCGTCATTTTTGCCTTTTTGTCTTTTCAAGTTTGACCAAGACGCATTCCAAAGAATGCGTCTTTGGTCATTTAATAGGAACTCTAACTAATCCCCATTCAGCAGGTTTGTCAGCATTAGCAGATTATTTTGGAGTAGGGTCACGTGCAACATTTGTTTTAGCAATTTTATTTTTTTTTTGTCTTACACTTGTCATTTTATTTTTAGATATATGAATAATTGGCCAATAGAGAAGCAAGGGTCATCAGTGGAAGTTTGTTTTGCTCCAGTATTTATAAATATATTTATGTCTGAGTTTGAAAGAAGGTGCACATTTAGCAAGGAGTTAATGTAGTATCAGGTTTTGTATTACATTAGATATATTGATGATTTATTAATGTTGTGCAGTGCGGATATAAGTGAAGTAGGTAAATTTGTAAAATGCTTGAGTGTGAATGATGTTTTCATATCAGGTGTATATAACAGAAGTCAATTTTTGGAATTAACATTATATAGTTTAAATAATTCCCAGGACTCAATAAAGCCTACACTAAGTGTACACCTTTCTGAGTTAACAGACACTACGGACATAACTCACACCTTCTCCCTCCTAATTTTAATTTTTCTACTGATATTCTTCCAGCTTTAAATATTGACAGGGATCCATAAATGTTACTGCAAAGTGTAGATTATATATACATTTAATAATCTTTCTGAGTGACTAGAAAGCACAAAAAATGTGATATGAATGTTCTTGAACACATATCGTGTACACTTAGTATAGGCTTTATTGAACTTGGCCCAATGACTCAACTAAACATGTTTATACTGGAAACAAACTTCAGTCAATTTGTTCCTACATGCAAAACATTGTCACCCTCCTCATTTAAATGCATGTTTACCTTAATGGGAATTTTTATGAATGAAATGTAATACACTGAGAAAGAACAAATTGATGGTCTGGTTGCTGATTTAATTGGTAGGTTAGAAGAAAGATGCTATTATGAGAGTTTATTGAATGAAATAATAATGAAGTATTTATTATGGGGATTAGAAATGAAGAAAAATTTCAATTTAAATGTAGGTATGTTATATTAATAGGTATGTTAATAAGCAAACCGATAACATATTTTGTGTGTGGAAATATTATGTTTTTTCTCTCATTTTCATAAAATAATTCAAACAAATTGGAATAGTTTAATCTCAAAAATCTGAAACAATTACTTCTTAGTTTGCTCTGTTTTCTAATACTAGAGCACATAATCTTGATGAGGTACTGCCTTATAATACTGGCATAAAAGAGTGTAGAATCAAAAGGGGCATGGTTGACTGTATGGGTTATAATGTATGTAAATTAGTTCATGGAACTAATAATATTTTTGTTAATGAACACTAGATATTATTATAGTTGTCAAAAAATGTGTGTGATTTATGGGATGGAATGTAATTGTGTTTCTCCATTTTGGTACGTTGGTCAAACTAAACATCAAGAACATACGAGTGATACAAGAAAGAAAAATTTGTTAAATTCTATTGCAGTGGTGCACATGAAGTTCATAATGGAAATGTGAACAGTTTTAAATTTTGTGTTTTGGTGAATATAAATTTGATACCGGGTGCTAATGAATTGTTTGTTTTGAATGAAATTGAATCAAGACAGATTTTAAAATGCAATACTTTGAAACCACATGGTTTAAATACGGAAGTTAATTGGTAAGTATTAATGTGAAGAATTTTTCATCAGGATTCTTTAAAAAATACATAGTGATTAAGTCATTGTGTTTATAGAATAATTAATTGCATTGCAAAAAGGTATTTGTAAGCTTGTGTTCAGCTGTTCTGGTGTACTCCCTAGAAGGCAAATAGCTGAGGTGCTAGGATAATAAACTTTTTTGGATAATATAGTCCCACCAGTGTATTTGTTAAGTTACAAGACTGTGTGTGTAATTATGCTGACATCTAAGAAGCGAGCAACAAAGTAATGTTGATTTTGTAACTTTGTGTGCCAAGTAGCATATTATTAGCTCTCTACTGATAACTTTACTGATAAGACATTGTCTATCAGTGTGATATTTTTAGTTAAATAGTTATTTATGTTATCAAGTGATAAATGTGAGTTTTAAGTGAAATATTTACTGTAACAAAATATTTCTTGAATGTGCTAGAAGGGATACATGTACGTTTATATGTATTTTTTTTTTTTTGTTTTGTTTCAGTTATATCTTTTATATGGAGACTTACTTAACTTTTGTAATGCAATTGTGGCATACAGGTTGTACAAGGTGAACTTTTCGCTTGATGTTGATTGAGTTTTATTGCATGGAACAGGAATGAGTTGATCATTCCACATAAAATAAATATAGTCAGTTAGAAAGTTTGAACCATGGGTTGTAGCAAAGTAAGAAACTCGCCTGAATAAGTACAAAATACAAAGACCCTAGAAAACACTGGAAAGCAACTGTGATGATATACCTTTTTATGAGATAGCATGTGTTTCGAATAAGGGCAGGCATGGTTCTTTGATAAAAATGTAATACCTTCCTCCTTTCTTGGAGCAAGATGAAGATAACCATATTGTAAATTTCTAATCAATGTCTTAGTACACTGGAAGAAACATTGGTGGATGCACATGTTACTGTACACATATATCTATCTATCTATATAGGCAAGGAAGGCATAGCTTTATATTTAGGGGACTGGAATGAAATAGAAAGCATTTCAAAGTTCACAAGTAGCTGGGAAACAAAAGGGCAAAATCTTTGGAGTTGCACAAAAAAGTTCACGATGGTGATTTAACAATGCAAAAGAAGTTGCCACCTTAAAGGGTATTCAGAAAAAAAATCGCAAGAAAGACCCAGGGAAGCTAGAGTCCTCACTGTATAAAACTGTGGACGTCCTATGGTAGAGGTCCATGTATACATGCAAATGACCCCTTAAGGATATACTTGTGTTTGAGCCACATGGCTTCTGAATATCCATGGCTTTTTTTTTACTTTTTAAATCTTTATGGGCACATTCAGGCTATCAAAAGCCCTGTAACTAATACATTGGCATAACCTTAAGGAGTCATTTGCAATATATCATTTATGGCCTCCACTACAGGGGTTTAAAGTTTACACAGTGAAGTCCCTAGCATAGCTGGGTTTCTGAATGGTTTGTCTATGTGGCCTTTTTACCCTTTGGTTCTAAATTAAAACAGGAAGGATGGATCTCAGATTAGTAATGTTTCAATAATAATAGTGGAAACATTTCATGAATACTACTATAAACTAAATAAGACCCAGAATACTTGGGGTAAAAATCAAAAGAGATTCAATATGTTTGCAATTTACAGAGTTCACAAAGGTTACTAGGGAAGACTCAGTAGCAATGTTGAATCCAAGAAAATGTAGAAAGGGTATTAAAGTGGCAAGCAAGGTGTAAAACTCCAGTGAGTGAAGGTACATCAATTAGTGTTTTGGACAGCACATGAAAACAAAGTATGACACGTTTAGATAAATTATTCAGTACAGTACTTCACACAATTATTAATTTTTGGAAGGAGTTGAAGGTATTTGCTATACCAAAAGAGGGTTAACTTCCAAATGAAACCTGCTTCTGCATGCCTACTTCAACATTAAATAATGACTACAAGTCATTTATGTCAATTACAGCAAAGAAGATAGTGAGACATAATCTGCAGCTTATTGAAAATGAGTACTGTAGGCTTGTGGGATATTGATGAAGGCTGTACAGATTAAACAGCAGCAGTTAAAGATATAGACATAGATGCTGAGAAGGTCTTTGATATGGTTTATTGGTATTATCTAAACCAGATGCATCTTGCGTTTGTTTTCACATAAAAGTTTAATGCTTTAATTGTAGCTATTTACATAGTTTCTGTAACCAGACTGAGACTTTATGCAGCATTATCCTTGCCCTTTAAGTTGTCAGTATACTGAACCATTAGCTGCAATGCTGAGTTATTTCATAAAAAAGTACATAAAACCGAAATTATGAACAAATCAAACATTGGAATATGCACTGAAAACTATAAAAATAAAAAATCAACTATTAAAAAAATATTGCAACAACATGGGAAGTCCACAAGCATACCCATGTAAACAGTAAGATTCATGCAGACTCCTCAGACTCCTTTAAAAATAAAAACAGAAGATACAATAACAGATAAAAAATTAAAATAGAGATGGGTTGCTTAATGCTAGCCAGTGGGACTTACTTCTTTATTAAAATGATTTCTATTAACTGGAGTTTATTGAGCTGCTTCTGTTTACAATGCAAGCATCAGGGCCTAGAAACTCAACACATGCACAGTACATGTCTTAGATGTCCCTTTCTCAAGAGCAAGCATGGAATAACATTATAAGTTCCTCTATTCAATTATATTATTTACAAAATGCAATTTATTTTCTTAAATAATGTCATTGTATAATAGCAATAAACTACTTGTGTGTGATAATGCTGGATTTACCCACAACTGTTTTTGTTTAATAACTCTTGCTTTACTCAGGTGAACAAACCACACCAACCTTGAATAAATCCCAAATTACCTACATCAGTCATAGGTTATTGCCCAATTAATCTACTTTGAAAAACATGGGGCTCCTCATTCTCCCCTTCCTTCTGCTTTCCTTTTATACCCTTTCATTTGTTTCATTGTGAAAAAAAAAAATCATAAAGCAGAATTTAAAAAAATGTTGTTATAAAATATTCTTTTCTGAAGGGATACTTGATAAGTCAAAAAAAGTTTAAGATGTTGCTGTTTGCTGCTAATGTCCTCATTTATTTCTCATAGGAAAGTATACAGAGGGCTTGTATTAGCTTTTGGATCAGTTTGGGAAGTTTTTCATAGAACAAATAAAAGAAAAACTAGGGCAGTAGCAATACATTTTGTGCTTTTGATTTTTTTAAAGAATATGATTACATATGGTAGGCATTGCATATTAAATATTTGGGAGTATGATTAGGGGACACACTTAAGAAGCCTGCTAGTAGGACTCATAAATAAATAGAGGATTAAAAGGTAATTTACTTTTGAAAATAGTTAGTTTAGGGTTAGACTAAAGAGTGCAAGCCTTGCATCTTTTATATACAAGTTTAAATAAACTAGCTTATATAACTGTGGAGGGGAGCTGGCATCTGGCACCTTATGCGATGTTAGACTGTGATTGATGGGGTTTATATCCCACCAATGCCAACCAAGTACGAAGGACAAATGGTACCACTGCCTTGACAGAATGAAGTAATAGCAAGAAATTGTGCACAAATCTGTTTTAATAATTAGCTTACAAAGTATAACCTGACTCCCAGAGTATCAGGGGAATATACACTGCTGTCCTGGTAATGGACTTCCAACATCCACACCCAGAACCCACTGTACACAGGTTCCTTACAGAGCTGAGACTGTTGTCTAGTGCTCCCATTCTCACAAATCTATCTGTGACCCAATATCTTCTAGTGCTCCTTTATTAATGTCAACTTCCTTTCATACAAACTATTACTTAAAACACACATGCGTGAGCGCACACACACACACACACACACACACACACACACACACACACACACACACACACACACACACACACAAACACAGTTCCCATGAATGGCTGGTACAATTCTCCAATTCCCAACAGAATTTTTCCTGGTGAAGTAGTACAGCCAGAACTCTTGAGAAAGTCACATACTTTTGGTTACTGGTTCCTGTGAAATCAAACCAAATGTGAAATATTCCAAATGATATCTTGTTCACTGGGTATGGGCTTAAGAAGTCTCATGGAAGACATGTGCCAAAGAGTTTGTTAACCAAAAGTGTAAATAATAAATATCCACTTTTCAGACAATGAACAATGCCTAACTAGTTTTAGAAATAAATATTAGCCACTACAGCTTAAAGATAAATAGCAAAACATTACTAAAATAATAATTAAATATACAGAGTCAAATGTATGTAGGTTGGTACACACAAGAAAAACAAAGCAATATGCATAGACAAGATGCCTAGAGAAAAAAAACATAATCTCCAAATGCCTGAGTTCCCTGGCTTACTGCAGAAACACTGACCTAGCTAGTGCTCACAGATGGTTCCACATGGTTCCACAGAAAAAGACAAGCCAGCATAAACTGCTACCGAATACAGTTATACAGCATATTATGGATCTATATTATAAGATCTTAACTTCAGGTAGTTGAGTACCTAAAGCTAGATCTGTAAATATCGAAACCTAAAAACCGCGAACGGCCACTTCCACACAGGGAAAGAATTTGCTTGGCCATATAAAAAAAGCCATTCTAAACCCATATCAAGTGGGGGGCTGCTTCCCCCACCCCCCAACTAAATATATCAACTCCGAGATCACTCTATATTGGACATAAGTTCAAATTCTGCATAACGGGCAAGTGAATTTTTTTCCTTTTCAAAATATTTGCGGAAGTGGTCGTTTGCGGTTTTCAGCTTTCGATATTTACAGATCGAGCATTAGGTATTCGACTACCTGAAGTTTCGATCTTCTGATATAGACCCGCATATTACGCCCCCAGCCTCCCGAGTTCATATCATCAGCATCCTGTTGCTGGGGAAACGTCATAAAACCAATTCTTATACTCATTATATTAACTACCATATCTCTCAACCTTTAAGTGAAAGGTATCGGGACAAAGGCAAAATAAGGGAGGATGAAAGACCCCAAATTAGGGATAGATTGTGCTAGCATACATTTTCTAAAGGCATGAACTCTGAAACGGAAATGTATGTTTCAATCCTCAATAATTTCCCAGAAGAAATCACACGTTTTATAAGGAAAAGCTCAAAAATATGAAGCACAGATCTGAACATTATGTGAAAATATGGACAGTTTGAAAGGTGTACCAACCACAGAGTTTTGTCAAGGCATAAACAGCATTCTTGAAGCCTGAATCCCAGCTGTGTCTAATAGTCTGTAGCAATTATATCCAACTGGTATTTCATCTTTGTTTCATTAACAAGAAGTACCAGCATGTTTTGAGCAGACATTCACTGCTATTTGACATTCAGAATAGCAAAATTCTACATTCCTACCATACAGCAGATAAACATGAGAGGAGAGAAAAAAAAAAAGGAAGAATACATTCTGTGTTTGTTAGCCTGGTACTATCATAGCCACTTTTCTTTTAGCCTGGCGTTACCCATGACTTTACTATAACAATTATTTTAACATAAAATAGTTCTTCCAACAAAGGTCATACATGTATTTAGAAGAATAAGCATATTTCTGTCTGTTTTTTAAACAAGTCAGCTTTTCATTTATGATGGCATCCAAATAAATTAGTATTTTGTTGGTTTTATATTAAAATGCCTGAAAATCCTAAAGTTATGAGCTGTGTATTAATGAAAATAAATTCATCTATATAGGTTGGACAGTTGTATGTATTTTTCCAAAATTGCTACACACACTTATTTTATGGTACTACCTGATTGTCTTAGGCTCTTATCATGCTATTGCATCTCCGTCAGATAAAGTTAGCTTACAGATGCTGTGTACTGTGTACTGTGTACTGTGTAATGTATGCTGCTGGTGTGTGACATCATGCCTTTGGTGTCTGACTGGGGCAGTGACAGTGCAAAAGTCCATAAGCAGCATGCTGAAAAACTAGCTCTTAAAGATTTAAAATAAGTAAAGTCACAAAGAAATGTTTGCAGCTTTTTAAAAAGACTAGAACGGAGAATGCAGGCTTAGAACTTTGAGTTACATGGATTTAATTACTTCATTCTTTACTTGTATACCATGTTCTGTTGAAGTCAACTTATAACACAGCGCTCCTGGGTTGACCCTGAAGAAAACCACTTGTGCCTTCTGGATCTTATGCAATTAAAATGTGTACACAATTAAATGTAGACTCATACTTTTGACACTCAGCAGTAATTCTGTACTAAACATGTCAAAAATTCATCTTGGGGAAAGCAAAGTCATATTTTTTTCTAATGAGAAAATGCTTTTAATGTAGTAAAAACAGACTGAAGACACAGACATTTTTCTTAAAGTTAATCTGCATTTAAGAACCTTAGTCTTTCCAAGTTGCCATTTTAATAACAAAAAAAACTACAGGTGTGATATCAATAGAGAGCTAAAATATATATGCCTTTTTCAAGCTGGGATCTGCTTTTATCACTAGTAAAATCAATTCACAATGTTAATGCATTCCATTCATAATCTGTCCATCTATCAATCCATCTATAATATCTTTATTCCAGTCATAGAGAAATAAATTACATAATATTAAATGTTCATAACAGAAACTAAAAAGTGGTGCACCTTCACAGTTTAACACAAAAAAAGTCTGTTGAAAAATCATTGTAGATTGCCAGGCACCCAGTATTACTGCTGCACAGGCTAAAACAGCACTGTCCAAGGCCAAGAATACAGCTTATATGGCACCTGACAATATCCCTGGTACCTCACCTGTGTGCTCTGTTCAATCACAGCCTCACTTTAGGCTTTGTCCCTGCTGAATGGTGCACTGCTACAGTTATCCTTCTCCATAAAGGAGGAATGACTACAGATCCTGGGAACTATCACCTCATTAGCCCGACGAGTCTGATATGCAAAGCTATGGAAAGCATCATCATGGACCTAATAAACAAGGATATAGGGAATCTCCAAACTCTGGATCCCAAACAGTTTGGTTTTGTGAAGACTAGATCATGCCTGCTCAACTTGTTCGACTTCTTTGAGTCAGTCACCAGAGCTGTGGATGAAGGCAAGATGGTTCATACAGCCTACCTTGATCTGGCCAAGGCTTTTGATACCATTGCCCTCTCAGGAATCATAGAAAAATTCACTAAGCTTGGCATCAACCCCTATATCACTAGGTGGGTTGCAAACTGGCTCACAGACAGAACCCACAGAGTGAAAGTAGCTGACTCCAAGTCAGACTGCCGATTAGTCACGAGTGGAGTCCCACAGGGTTTGGTCCTGGGTCCTTTCCTGTTTGTTATCTACTTCTCTGAAGTCCAGGCCAACACAAAGGGACTCTGGCTAATGAAGTTCACAGACGATTGCAAGTTGGGAGCTATTATTAACTCCCCAAGTGATTTTGACATCCTACACAATGGCCTCACTGTGACCAACGAGTGGTGTCAGAACCATGGCCTTAAGCTCAATGCCAACAAATGTGTTGTCATCCCCTTTGGGAAAAACCCAGTTCCCATGAATTACCACAATGATGGTAGTCCTCTGAACACAGAAGACGTTATGAGAGATCTGGGAACACAGGTTGACAGCAACCTCTCTTTTGATCACCACACTGTCACTATGGTCAGAAAGTCCTTCTATGTGGCACATCTCATTACTACGGGTTTTGCATCCAGGAAGAAAGAGGTCATTGCCTCCCTCTACACTTCCCTCATTAGGCCAATCATCGAGTACAATTTCCCATTTGGCATATACCTCACTAGACACCTGCAACAACTGGAGAGGCCGCACAAGTACCTCACAAAGGGGATCCTAGGCCTTAATCACTTGTCCTACATGGACAGACTCAAAAAACTCCAACTATTTTCTGTCTCATATCGCCTACTTAGAGGCGATCTCTGCTTGACTTACAAAGCCATGTCTGACCCAGCTCTGTTAGAAATGATACATCTAAAGAAATCCTAATCCCTCCACACCACATGCTCCAGAGACCTCAACCTCATTACCACACATATCAGAACATGCTGGAGGGACAGGTCCATAACCCAGAGACTGCCCATGCTATGTAAAGACTTCCCATACATGTCAAGCAGAGCACCTTGCTGACCCTCTTCAACAGAAATCTTGATGAGTGGATGAGAAACAGAAAATTCACCCCAGGGATAACACCAGTGGCTCTACCCGACAGAGGCACTGGGAACTAAGGTTGGGTGGCACTATGCCAGGTTATTTCCAATGGCTAGGCTTGTAAAGGTCCCAGGACCATTAGCCTAGTACACACCTATGAACCTAAGTCCAATGTTAATTTGCCTAAAATATCTTCCATATGTACAATTGTGTAACAAGATTTTTTCATTGCCAAAAAAGAGAGATGTGTACACTTCCAAACACTGAAAAGAGCATGTACATTAATACAGGTGTTATAATACACCCTCCATCTAACATATCACTATTCACATATTAATTGACAGTAAACAATAAAACATAAACTTTCCAGTTATTAGCAACATCACAGTGTCTCCACTTAACATGTTCTAAGTATGGTACATATGCACACATGGAGCATAGGACTAAGGTAATGCAAGAATGGGGGAAAGCAGATAAAGGGTTGTGTTGATGTATTTTGTCCTACTGCCTTTCATCAATCAGTTATATATCTAAGAGGGTTAACGCTCATTAAGAAGATGAATGTGAAGTTATTTATTCCCAAAGCCTAAGCACATCTTTACTATAATGGCTCCAGATACTATCTGAAAGATTTTCTCCATGCATGAACCAAAACAAATTGGCTGTCCCGCAGTAGTTTCAAGTTTAAGTTAACTACATGCAAGTAGTTGCTAGCCAATGTAATACAGAAGTATTTAGAGGGAGTCTGGCACCATGTCAGGGGAGATCACTGTTCACTTTCATTTAGTTTTATAGCAGATTTACTGACTAGGAACAATATAGCTTTGTCTAAATTAACTTTTAGTCCTGAGGCTGCATAAAGCCTTGAGAGTATATCTAAGAAAGAGGAAATATATGTTCAAGGGTTCTCAGCAAACAACAGACAGTCATCCACAAATAGGAAAATATAGGGTCTACTTCACGTTGTCGAAGGCTGACAATATCGAAGCTGACATTGTCGACGCCAGATTAGCGAAAGCAAAAAACATTGAATGTTTAAACGGAAAATCTCTGTAAGGGGAGATTTCCATTTAGTTCAATGTAGTGCAGTCTCTGAGTTGGTATATTTAAGTAGGGGTGTGTGGGGGGGCTTAGCCCCCCCCCCACATGTGGGGTGCAGGGATGCTTGCCCCCCTGCTTGCAAAGGTAAGTTTTTATTTATTTTTGTTTTTAGGCATTTTTTTTTATCTTTCAATGTTCCAGAATTCGATGATATGGTGTCAACCATATCAGAGTTGATATTCTGAAATGTCAATAAGATAATATAGATGCAAAATATATGACTCTAGACCCTTCAATCCCAACCGCACAGGCATGCGTTACTTCTAAATTAAACAGGCAGTGGTTCTATAGCTAAAAAGAAAAGACATTGGGATAAAGGGCAGCCTTGCCTAGAGCCCTTACCTAAATAAAAGAATGGGGAGAGTGTTTGATCTTTCAAAAGTCTTGCAAATAGATAGTTATGAAATTATTTAACAGCCATGATATATTCTGAAGTCAAAGAAAATCTATTGAGGGCATCCCAAGAATCACCCCAATGGACAGAGTCAAAGGATTTTTCAAAATCTATAAGCAGTGCAGGTTGTTTCTACCTCCTCATTGCTTGCTGGATCTTTGCTTAACAAAACCTGCTTATCTAGGTTAACCTAATAAATAAAGCACTCTACTGAGCATATCTCCAGGATTCTTGCATACACTTTAGTTTCAGAGTTTGTTAAAGAGATAGCCCTACAGTTCCTTACAAGTCGGGGCGTCTTTACCTGGTTTAGGGAGGACTGCTATACAAGACTGATTCATAGAGAGTAGCATCACTCCTGAATGCTTACTGGTATTATTCAATAAATATGATAGCATTGGGGCTAGTCAGTTCTTTAGAAACTTATAGAGGTTGGTTATTAGGCTGTTTATGCCAGGGGTCTTTGCTCACCTGTAGTACCTCCTGGGTGGTAATATCTGTTCCCACTATACTATTATGTGCTTCAGTAACTTGGGGAAAGAGCAGATTAAAATATACTACAAGAGTCCCTGGGATCTTGTCCATCTTAAGTTATTTGTTATTCGCATACAGTGAGTTATATTAACTAGTAAGTCATTATTGTAGCCTTGGGGTTTGTAATTTAGTTCCCTTTGCTTATTTCTTATGCATCCAGTTTTGGTATTCTTTCTTCTTTGATTGAACCTTATGGCCAGTAATCTACAAGGGTTTATATTCATGCAGACACTCTTGTGGCTCTCCTAAGGAAAAATTGGGACATATCTGCTAGACATTTGTTTACTTGCCTCTGTAGATGCTTATAACATTGTAAATGTCTTTACCTTTAAAATGCAACTCCTTCAATCTAGCAAAGGCTCAGTGTGTCTGACTGTCTAAGTCTTCAATACGAATATCCATTGCTTTCAATAGTTTGGCTTTCACTGTTGCACAAAAATCTTTCAGACTAAATTTAAATGTCTCTCATCATGTGAAAGTTGGTATTATATGTAGAGCATTTGTCTACCTCCCTTTTGATGAAATTCCTTGTTTGGGTTAGTTAGAATAAGAGGAGCTAATATCCAGTTTCTGTCCGATTTAACTTTATGTAGCTTCCAAATGATTGTTAATTCAACACCATTCTTGCCTGAGAAGGGCAAGGCATGATTAGCATCTCAATCTTTTCTTTAACAAAGAGTGGGAGAGAAGATACACATCTACTCTACTACTACTACTTATATCTCCTGAGGGTGCCTTCAAAGTAAAACCAGGGTCTGACAGTTGTATGAGTCTCCAAATATCCTTAAATTTTAAAGATTTTAAAGTTTCTAGCGTATCCATCAATATGTTCTGTGCCCAAACATGACTTTCTGTCTGAAGGTTTGTGTACTCAATAACCAAAATAAATATCACATTAAAACCAGCTCCCAATATCACATGGTATTGACTGGGGTTAAAAGATTCTACTGTGGCCAAAAAAAAGCATGAGTATTCTTACTTGGGCCATATACAGAACTAATGGTCAATGAACCCTCTGCTGTCTTAATTCTGGATATAGCCCACCTACCCTCAAGATCTTCCTCTCTTTTTTATTTTATTGCTTTTATTTTACCCTTTGTTGACCAAGTTACTCTTACTGTGCTAGCAGCCTCTTTTCAGGGCAGAGTATTACTAGGGGAAATTTGGCTAGGGCACTGGGGAGCTTTCTGTTGTCCTTTTGATAGGTGCCTTTGGATCTTTTACATCCACCTGAGCTATCACCAACTCAGGCAGCTGTGGCCTCAGTTTAAAGTCTCATCAAAAGGATGACAAATTGATCTACCTAGTAAGGGAACAGAACCCATAACCTTCTGCAACAAAGGTGACTGTGCTACCTGTTGCACTAGTGACACTGCACCTTCTGTTTCTCAGATGAGAACTTGCCATGCTAGCCTGGGATGTATAAATATTGCTCCTCCATGTTTTGAAGAACATGGTAAGCTTTTAATGAGTGTACCCTATTGTATACTGCCTAGGCATCGTTGGTATTTCTTCCCTATCTTCATTCATTGCACAATGAATGTACCCTATTGTATACTGCCTAGGCATCGTTGGTATTTTTTCTTCCCTATCTTCATTCATTGCACAATGAATGTACCCTATTGTATACTGCCTAGGCATCGTTGGTATTTCTTCCCTATCTTCATTCATTGCACAATGAATGTACCCTATTGTATACTGCCTAGGCATTGTTGGTATTTCTTCCCTATCTTCATTCATTGCACAACTATAATAATATCACATTGCCCTTTCTTAATCCATTTTATTTATGTATTTATATATTTCACATTTTTGTGAAGACACACTTCTGAAAGATATTCCTCTTTATTTTAGAGACTGGCCCCCTCACATTTAAAGGTATATTCAACTTCATCATACTCCAGTGCACACATGCACCACTAAACAAAATGTACAAACAATATATAAACATTGGGAAAAGAATATATCTCATTGTAAATAAGGAAGCAGTATATTCAAGCAACTCCAGGTATAGTAGCTAAAATAAGTAAATATGTAACTGGCTAAAGCCTTGTTAAATGTCTTCCAATAATACTTATTCTTGGCTCACCCAAGTCCAACTGTTCACCTATGATAACTTCTGGGTGAGCAGTTGACATTGCTTGAGTCAAACAAGAAGAATGGGTAAGGCCACCTTTGGTGACCAAATAGGGTCTATATAGATATGTCTTTTGACCTTCTGGCTGGCCCAAAGCTTTTATCAAAGTCCAAGGGGGGAAAAGAATGAATAGTTTTAGGGTCTTCTCCTGCTATCTTTTCCACTGGTAGGGTAGCTCCCAGTACAGATTGATATCTTGCAGCAGGGGCATTGGGATCATTTTCTTAATCTGAGGACTCCAATGGAAAAGGGGGGTGTTAATTTCTAACTGACACTGTAAATAGTTGTTGGGCTATGCCTTTATGTACATGGTGCTCTGGTGAATCTACATTCTATAGCTGTGAATCTTTACTGCTGGAATCACTTCCTAGTTGAGTTCCACTTTAATGTCCACAACATTCCCTGGTTGCATTGATCTTTTTTGTGCAGAGATGTTGGTAGATTCTTCGGGTGCCATGTCTTCTTTCATATTATTTATGTTGGCTGAAGAATCTGGAATTGCTTTAGTAAATGACAAGTGAGATACACTGACAGCTGCTGCTGCAAAAATACTGGTGCCTGATCTTCTGAATTAAGAGAGTGTTTACTCCCTTTAAAATCAATACTTGGCATAGCTGGGTACCCAAACTAAATTAGGACCCTGTTTTTAGATCAGAGGGAGTGTGTTTGTGCAAACTCAGCCCTATTCTCTAGTGTTATTCTCAAGAAGTCTTACACCATTCTCAGCTTTTGGTTAAAAAGGAGAAAGATTTTCCCTCTTTTGCTGATATGAGCAACAGTTCTTTATCTGTGAAATTCAGTAACTGGAAACAATATGCCTTTTGGCTGAGTTACAGGTGGTATCTCCTTGCAGCTATATGTACTCAATAGTAATGTGTGCTTTCTCCCAGATGGGCAATTTATTTCTAAAAAGCGTCCTTAATGTTAGGCCCCTCTGAGCCATCTTTTAGATCCAGTAGCCACTGTAGTTTGGCTTTATCTTTTTCCCATGCTTCGAATCTCCCTTGTAAAACCTAGATTGTTGTTGAGTTCAGAGACATGGCTAAATGCAGAAACTTGGATTTTGCTGTCAGGGCTTGTATAACTTCCAAGCTTTTTGCAACAAATATTTTTATTTCAGTAGTGTGTGCCAATATTTGGGTTAGCAGGCTGGCCAGGGAGTTAGTTTAGGTTCCCACTGAAGGTGATGTCTCAGTCATGCTTTTATAGAATCTCTAGCAGAACTTGATTTACTCATAAACTGGCAACTGGAAATTAACTGTGCATCAGTTAGCCAGGCAAAAAACTTAGTATTAAATCTTACTTAATGAGAAAAGATCTCAAGAAACAGAGCGACTACTAAAAATATAACTCGGGGTTTAGAGCTCCTGAATCACCCTATATCCATTACTGCTACTAGCCTCTCCCCTAGACTGTGTGATAAATTAATAAACAACTACAATCCTCTTTTAAATCAAAATGACTATATATCAATATGAATATAAAATTAAAACGGACTCATAAAATAAACTTTTACAATAACAATATTACTCAAATGATCTCAAACTTCACAGTCTTATGAATTTGTCATGTAATTAAAATCCTTCCTATTACTTTAGCAGTTAATTATCACTGTGAAAGAGCAATTTGAAACACATAAAATCACTTCAGCCCTCACTTTACTATGCACAATATGAGCTTTCAATCAAGCTTTATAACAACTGTTTTTCCTATAGTGCTTTTTTCAAACTAGAAAAAGAAAATTCCATACACCAATGTTTACACAACTCTTACACCACTAAATTAGGCAAAGTTTTACAGGCATAGCAAGATAATGATCTAATGGCATATTTTCACCAAGAATTTTATTTCCCTTACTTCAAGTTCGGCTGTAATATTTATTTTTATCTGACATTTGTTTATCGGGAAAATCCAACTGGGACAGAGCCCATTTTCAGTGGAGACAAAGGGAGAAATGCTCCAAATGCATGTCTTTAGAATGTAGGAGGAAACCTAAGCACCCAGAGAAAACCCACGGAAATGCAAGGAGGACATGCAGACTCTGCACAGAAGGCACCCCAGCCGAGAATCAAACTGGAGAAACTCTTGCTGTGAGGCAACAATGCTAACTGCTGCACCACTGTGCCGCTCACTAATATCCAGTAATTTACTTATAGCTGGCATATCTTTATACTTCTACTTCTTATTTATAATTGTTTTAGTTTCTTTGTCAAATCTAATCCTTCATTGTATTATAAAAATGTCAAGGACTTGGAAAGAGTCACTGTCTTGTAGATAAACCCTTTAATAACTGATGTATGTCAAGCGTATACATATCCAGTATCTGGCAAGAACAAAATATGCCCCATGCAGTCTCACTGATATTTGGAAAGAACATCAGATCTTACGAACATTCTAGAATATTCCACACCTGTTGACTAATGAAGAAAAATGCATATGCGGAAGTGAAATTTGTAAATTCTGAAGATATGTAGCTGAAGGTCCATGCATTGATCTACAACACATACACAGATCTCTTGTTAGTAAGATCCACAATTGTAATTTTCAGTGTATAGTTTATGTTGCTATATTCTGTGGCTGTGACAGCTTCTGCATGAGAATAAGCATTATGAGACTGTCACTGCATATTTATAAACATCTACATTCTGTCAAAAATCAAAGAATGCCCTTTTCAAATACAGTTAAATTTGTATAACTTATATAAAGACTGTATTCTTTGTGGTTGGCCAAGGGAAGGTTATTTTACAAACAGGCTTGAAATTATACAGACTAGTCAGTTTTTATGCCAGGCTGACAAATATCCAGGATTAAATGTGTCTAGTAATGTAAAGTATTTTTAAAAGCATATTTAAGAAAATAAATCTATTGTACTTTATTTTAATTTATTGAAATTATGCTTTTAGACTGCTTTTATATTTTTGATACTTGATTGATTTTGTGTTGTCTGATCATGTGATGCATCATGTAATTGTATATGCCTTTAAACGTTAAGCAGTTTTATAACAATTTTTTTGCTCTGAAATAGTCCTACCTTATACTTGACTAAAGCACTCACTTTCCTGTTTTTTTTTTTTTTTTATAGTTGTTTTCTACTGTATTACCAGAAAAATGCATCTATTTTCTTGTTTTAATAAACTGTTTATCAGTTTATTTTCCTAGTATGTCTGGAAATGAAGTTGATTAAATTTCAGGTTTAACACCGGATACATAACATGATAGTAAGAATGTTATTTTTAAGAACATCAGCTTGGCATTAATTGGGATTCACATGTCATTGTCTTTATTCACAAAACATGTTCCATGTGAAAAAAAAATATCAAGAAATGCTAGCACTTAGGATTCAATAGATGGGTCCCTGAATTGTTGCACAGGGTAAGCCTATGTTTAATCCATCATTTGTTATATAGGATACATTAATTCAGTTCTACAGAAACCACTGAATCCATTAATTTCTCCTGAAAGTATAAAAATTTCCAGTCCACACATTAATGGTAATAACCAATCTACATTTTAAAACACTAAAGTAATATCATATAATTTAAAAATATTTTTTTAAGTTAAATCATTAACTTATGATAATTTATATCCTGAACATTGTGTACATTCAAATATAGTACCACAAGGACTGCATGTTTCTAAGTTTCCTAACAGTATTATTACTATTGAAGACTAGATTGTCAAAGAACTTTCTGAATTCTCTAACAATGTTGGCATAGAAGCCTTGAATATTCTCAGTAAGCTTAAAGACTTACAACTACAGAAGACGGTTTAAAAGATAAAGATGCTTTTTCACCTTTTTGATGAATATGAATAACTTTTTTGTGAGAGTTAATAGGCATGTAGAATCTCTTATAGTTAAATAAATGGGATTATGTGAATGATACAGCATATCCTCTGTTTACAAATGAAATGCCATGTTCACAATGCACCAATGGTAGTAAATAGGACTAATAAGGAAGTTTTTCCTGTTCTTGAATTGCCTGATACATCATGAAAACCACCTCAGCATTCCTTGCTGACAGCACAGTGGAATAATGCAGTTACTGAATCTAACAGCATGAACCCAGAAACAATTATGCCAGTGTCAAAGAAGAGGAAGGAGTTGAATATGCCATCACAACTCTGGGATTTCTGAAGTTGCCAATATATAACTTAACCACCATTATCTTTACTTTTGCCCAGGTTAATGTTCCATCTTGATGTTTTACATTTAGCCAAACAAAAGCGCAGACTTAGTAAATAATTTTTTTAAGACTTTTTGCCACAAAACTAAACATTGACTATGCCTTGCATAATATGACTTTAACAAAAACTCCTTTTTCTGAACAGAGTACTTTTAATCTTCCTCTTGTCTCCATTTTGCTAACATTCATGAACTTTTGCATAAAAAAAAATTGTTAAACATTGTTAAATAAGACAAAGCATAAATTTTCCATTTTAGCTAATCATGAACGAGGAGCAGTTCATGAGTCAGGAAATATGGCAGATGTTAGAGTCATGAAAGGAGATAAAGGAAATGAGTTAGTTCTAATGAGAGAACATACTGACTGTAATGCTTTGGAAATTATGCTATCTAATTCAATTGAATATAGAAAGGTAGCAGCCAGATCAGGACTTACACAACAACCAAAGGAACACTGAGAATATATTATCTGACCTGCTCCTTCATAAATACATAGAAGCAGATATTTTTAGTTTCCTTAACATTATAGCTCCTAAAATGGGTATCCTCTTTGGTACACCAAGAATTCATAAAAAAACATAAGAATTTTGTTAATGCAAACTTCAGGCCTATATTTTCTACATAAGGCAGTCCAAATGAATAATTTTCAATAAACTTTGATGTTGTACTGAATCCCTTTGTACAAAATTTAGACTCTTACATTAGAGATTGATGAGATTTTCTCAATAATTAAGAGCATGTCATTTTGATGTTGGTTAAAATGTATGTTTACTGTTGATGCAAATTCATTGTCTACTAGCATATCACAAGGGTAATGCCCAGAATTTACTAGATCTTACTTGACAAGATATTCAGATATGAGCAGTAGCAAGTTGAACACTCTTTGTTGTTGGAAGTCTTACTAGAAAATAATTATTTATTTTCAATTCTAAATTCTATCAGCAAATTAAACGTGCGGCCATAGGTGCCACAACAGCACCTTTGTTTACAAACTTAGTTATGGGCTAGTGGGACACTGTTATTTTACCTCCTCTTATCTCTTTTTTGATAAAGTTAGTTTTTTAAAAGGTTTGTGGCTGACTTATTCTCTATATGGAAAGGTAAAATGATGAACCAGACCAGTTAAATGATGCCATTAATAACAGTACATCTTGTATTGCTATGATGTTTCAGTTGATACGAATACACAAAGTTGTGTCAATGTATGGGAAACTAACTTTCATAAATAATTATCTGTATTTTAGCAGCAGCCATCCAAGATTCTGAAGAAAAACATACATTGTGGCTAAACAAGCTGTGCTTTAAGAGTTTATGTTTAAATAAGGTACTGGTAGATGAGTTAATAATGACAATAAATTATTTAGAAATAGAAGCTATCATGCTATACTTCTAGAAGGTATAGCTGAGGAGAATTTAGCTAAACTCCTATTTTGTTGGAAAGTTTACCTAAAACAACTAATATTATGAAGGGGTAGTCACAAGTCATAATAGCTCTGTGTTTAAAAGAAATTATCATTAATTACTGGCAGGCTATTTTTGGAAATTGGGATTTGGCTATTGTTTTAGGCCCCAAGCCACATGCCCAGTACGTTAGGTCAGGACAACCCATCAAGTGGTAGGTGACACTGATCCTGCCCGTTGGCTAGTAGTTTGGCAAGGACAGTCAAGTTTATCATGGCTTCAGCTATTACCACTAACTGAGAAACTATTTTCATACAGCAGAGTGCTATATGCTTTAATAATTAATTTAAGGGCCAACGATTTGTACTACATCCTAAAATGTATCCTCCTTGAGAACCTTCTGGTGACTTAGCTATTTTATATCAGGGATTCCACGTTGTCCACATAGGTTGGTCAGCCATTATACCAAGGTTAATTTGGAAGGGGGCCTTTAAATCCATTGCCATAAAGATTACTCAATGATTCTTGAATCATCAGATAGCTAGAGCACCAGTTCAAATTGGTTTCTCAGTAATCAAACACTTGGATTTAAACAAATCTGTTCCAGGTTTTTATCATACAGACAGCATTCATTTGAATGAATTGGGGTTGGATTTATTTAATCTGCAATTACCCTTCCATCCACAATATATATAAAAAAGAAAAAAAAGCAAAGTTTAGATAAAATAGGAAGGAAGAGATTAGTTTTTGTAGTGGGGGATAGCATTTAGAATATTCTGGTGGGTGAGGGCATTTTTGTACAGTCTTGTTTTCCCTCCTCCTTCTATCCTCCCTGCTTTTCCCAGCAGATAGTTATTTCTGCATTCCTTTAAGAGCTGGAAAATTTGGACAGGTAAAATTATGATTCTTGTTTGAGCCAAGGATACATGGCTTACCACACCCTGCTCTTGTCAATAAAAGTAGCTGGCATGGGTGGATTGATGCCTACTGGCACCTAATGGGAATTAAGTTCAGTTTGGATGACAAACTGTTTTTTGATAAATACTGTTTTCATAAGTTTTGAATGCAATAAGTTACAAGCAACTAACGGTATTTGGTTATATGCAAATTTATTGAATAAATGGTCACATGGCTAAAGTTATCTGTGTGTTTTGTGATAGGAGAGGACCACAGAGTTGACAACTGTGCATTTGTAGGCACATACATACTTGTCATGGATAGAGAGAGCTGAAAGTCATTGTCAGAGGAGTGGGCACAAGCTGTACTACCCCTGACAGGAGCATCTTCTGGATCACTCAGATGATTGGCACTGTCAAAGACATATGACAAATCTCCACAGCAGGGTGAGTACCATAATACACAGCTTCATCCCCCCCCCCCCCACCACACACACACAATTTTCTGATGGGATCATTATTTTTGCACTCCTCTAAGAGCTGCAGAATCTAGACAGGTAAAATTGTGATTTTTGTCTGAGTCAAAGAGGCACTGTGTATGCCACCTAGTTCCTGCTGGACAATTGTAAATGTGACGATAGGAGGTACTGCCAGCCATGCCAGGAGAAGTAGGGCAGTGGATGTATGACTTGTGTCAGCACAGCTAGCTGGAATTTTGTAAATAATTATATGTCATTTGTATATCAAACAGATTTGTACAGATGCTTGTGCTGAAAATGTATTTTTGAGGTTTGCTTGTATTAAAATATATCAACAGTGTGTCATGCTGTAAGGAAAAGAAATGTACATGCATTACTGTAACTGAATTAAATGTATACATTGTAACAGCATATACTAGAAGGGAAGAGGTTAATCCACCTGACTTTAAAATATAACTGAAATTAAATTACTTTATTAGTGGACCGGAGTTCCACTGTGGCGACCGCTAACCAGGAAAAGCCGAAGGAAATTGTATGGGTTAAGCCATAAAGATGTTATCCCACAGTTTTGAAGGGAGCCAGCCATGCAATGTCTGTGCTAGAGAATAGGTTGTAGCTCCTGTAGGAAGAGTGGAATGGTTTTACAGTTTTAAGACTTCCAGCGGCTGTACCATATATGAGCAACGTTCTATCTGTGTACATTGTAGCACATAGATGTTAAACCCTGGTAGCTTCTAGTGATGGGGGATGGTGTGGGAAACAGATTCTGTACAAAAATAATGTTTTAATATTAGAGGAGATTGAAATCTCAGAAGCATTCTGTATTGTGTCTTGGATATGACAATAAGGACCACTTACCCATCTTGTCTTCCTCTATTCAGTAAGGAACAGTAATTCATTTAATCAAGCAGAAACAGATAGTGAGACTAGCTAAATACTGCTTTTCTATAACTGTGTGAAACTTTTAATCGGTATTATTTTTAATATTCCCTGAGACTAAAACTCTGGTGTTTACTGTGAATAGATATTTAGTATTTTCATGTTATTTTATTGTTTATTATTACATATATTTAAACTTCTCATTCTGGCAGGTCCTTTTAGAAAAATATTTAAGTTTTGAGAGTATTTACACATATTTATTTGGTGAAAGCCTGGCTGTTTGGGCAACATTACCATTTGTATTAATATTAACTTCATTCACTACAACTGGGTACTCTTGAGCCTTACAGTAACTGTTTGGTGGCAGTGAAACTACCTTATAATCTGGGTAAAATTGGTAGAATGGGTAATCTGTTCCAGCTTTTAGCAGGTGTGTGTATGTGTGTGTGTGTGTGTGTGTGTGTGTGTGTGTGTGTGTGTGTGTGTGTGTGTGTGTGTGTGTGTGTGTGTGAAAATTAAATCTCAGAGAGTGTGTGTGTCAGCTACTTGGGGCAGGGACACAAAACACTGGTTTAATGGTTTCATAGAGAAGGTGCTGGAGGACTTGGCTGAGGACCTAACCCTATATCTCTGCCAGTGAGGAGTCTTATTGGGACCTGGAGGGAGACAGACAGAAAGATCCAGATCCTGAACTGAGTGTGTTTCCTGTATGCTCTTAAGGGGAAAGTGTTTTTGATGCAGAGAGGTCTACATCTGGAAATACTGAGTGTATCCATTTGCATTCCCAGTGAATGTCCCTCTCCAGTGTCACTGGTAAAGATTCAGAATCCTTGATTACTGTCCCAGAGAGAGGATGTCACAATAAATGTAACCATCTAATATAAATGAAACCAAAAGTACTACCAGTAATTATAAAGTACTACTTCTCCATAGCCTCAAGCCTACCTCAGTGTGGATATATTCACCCAAACCCAGGACCTCTTTCCACCATGCACAAAAATAATAAACCAACCTGTAGCTCACTATTTTTAGCCTACACTAAACATACAAAGTATGTGTAATAAAATAACAGACCTCCAAGTATGGTTAACACAATACAATCCTGACATGCTCGCTATTACCAAAACCTGGTTATAACCAAATATCCAAGATAAGGAACTGCTTCCACCTGGATATAGCATTATAAAGTCTTATAGAATTTATAAAAGAGCAGGTGGTGTAGCTCTAATTTACCCATCCCCATATACTATCATCCCATACACCAAAGCCATCCCAACATTTAACAATGAAATCTTCATTACCTTCTTAAAACTAAAGAGTAACAAACAGCTCTGTATCACAGTCTTATACATTCCCCATGGTCATTACCTGCCTATGCTTGAAAATATTCTTTCCTGTATGTCCCAAAACATATGTAATAAAACTATCATCATGGGTCATGTAGATAGCAACTGGCAAAATTTAATCTCTAACTTTCTACCTAACAGTCTTAACATATCAGGTTCACCCAACTAATCACAACCCTGACTAGAAACCATAAAATTAGTAACCAAAACCAGCTTACACCCACAAAACTATTACCCATCAACCAAGAACTCATCAATGCAAAATATCCTGCAACCTATCAAAATTTAGTCAAACTCTCTTTCTCAATATACTAAAATCTTTAAACTAGACAATGCTAAAGACAGTACCCTTAGATGACATGGTAAACTACTTCAACCAATTATTCTTAGATACCCTCAATAGTCTTGCCCCACACTGGACAATGCAAACCAAAATCAACCAAGCACCCTGGCTCACAAAAGCCACAAAACAACTTTTACAAAAAAGAGACAAAGCCTGGAAAGAATACCAAAGAATTAAAAATGATGTATTTCCGCAAAATTAAAAGCAACTGCGAAACCAGGCAAAGAAACTTATAACTGCAGATAAGAAACAATATTTTTGCCAGAAATTATCTGACCACAAAAACAACCCTAAAAGGTTGTGGTCCACTATCTCAACATTGCTCACCGCAGGTCCACAGAAAATCCTGCACCAGTTGCAGACAAATACCCATCGCAAATAGTCAAAATGTTTAATACACACTTTATAGAAAGTGTAGAAAACTTGATTAATAATCCTAGCAAGTCCTTCACTACAAACTCCACAGATAACGTCAACCTTACTCCAACATACCGAAATGCCAACTCTATGCAATCCACTACCCTAACTACCACAACTCTGCCACCAAACTTAACATCACTCGCATTGCAACCAGTACCCATAAACTATATACGATGTCTACTACAAAAAATAAAATCCAGCTCCCTCTCTGGTGACAATCTCCCATCTGAATAATTAAAAATAGCAGCCGACTCCATAGCCTACCCAGTTAGCTTCCTTATAAACAGATCTATCTTAGAATCACATGTATCATTATTATGGAATAAATCAATTGTTACCTCTTACATAAAGGAGGAAAACTGTCACTCGTCTAGACAGGATGTAATAGATGAGACTTTTTGGGTTCTGTTCAAGCAGCTTTATTATGTGCAAACACATCAGCATTGAGGCTTAATAACTTTAACTTAGATAAACTTATATACAAACTAGTTATTACACTCATACATGCTCACTCTCTGGCTGCACTCTCAAAATGGCACTGAAGCTAACATGTGCTTGCTATTTATATGCATGTTCAGTCGTTGAAACGCTTCTTAAAGATACAGCACACACGCTCTGTTCTGCAAAAATCAAATGAATTGTCCAACTGTCATCCTATCTCTGTTCTGTCTGCTCTGTCTAAAATCTTAGAAAAATGTATACAGAGGCAACTCCTTGATTACCTAATTTCTAACGGGCTGCTTACACCCACCCAACATGGTTTACAGCCAGCACACAGTACAGCAACTGCCCTAATATCCTTTACAGATACGGTCAATAGAGCTAGGGACCTAGGACATCCAACATTCCTTGACCTATCAAAAGCATTTTATATGGGGTCACACCAAAACCATTTGCATGAACTATCTAATATAAAACTTGGCAACTCTTCTCTACAATGGTTCTCAAGCCACCTATCACTAAGACAACAGTGTGTAAAATGGCAAACCTCTCATTCACCATATCTTCCTAACAAAACAGGAGTCCCTCAGGGCTCTATCCTTGGGCCCCTTCTAGTTAACATTTTTTATAAACAACCTCCATTCTGCCTCCTGCCAAGGTAGTACTATCTAATATACAGACGATTCAGCCATCATATCCACCACAAAAAATATTACCCCACTAAAAATAATAACACAAACTGCTTTTACTTCCACTGAAACCTGGCTCAACAATGCAACTCTTTTACTAAACCTAAAGAAAACCAAACTACTTCTCTTCACATCTAAAGCATACCCTACTGATTTTAAAATACATTCCCTCAATAACATTAAAATAGAGCTCGCTCTCCACGCTAAACTTCTAGGGGTTACTATAGACAATAAATTAACTTTTGACTTGCATATCCAAAATACCATCAGAAACTGGGAATGCTGACCCTAACCACTAAATGAACACTAGCATCCACATATCTCCTACCCCTTACTATATGGTACCCCCTATACTAACCAACCTCCAAATCACATTAAGAAATAAACTAGAATCCTGTTATACTAAAATTGCCAAATTTGCAACATGCCTGCCATTCCAAAAACATCACTGTACTGCCCTCACTTTCCTTAATTGACTGAATCTATCCCAACAACTCATCTACCAGCAAATAACCATGGCCCATAAAATAATCTATAATCCAGAAAAATGCCCCTCCATAAATTGTGTACTTCAAATCTGTTCTCCTAACCGAATCCTACGTTCTGAAGATAAACAATTATTAACTCTATACAAAACAAATAAAACTGCAGGACAATCTCTTTATTTCTACTCAATTACCAAGTTAGGGAATACACTGCCACTAGATATTAGGTCCACACAGAACCAAAGAAAATTTAAATTAAAGCAAAAACAAGAACTACTTGAGTCAAGCAACTGTCCTTGAAGAAAAACAGGCTAATCGCAAATTACCTTGCTATAAGCCCTACATTCAACTTTTCTTATCTGCGCCTTCTCTGTCATTTTATTACAAACATATAACTGTAATCTTACTACTCATTTCTAAGCAACCCCTCATCTTCCTACTTGTAAATATATATATATATATA
Organism: Protopterus annectens; assembly: GCF_019279795.1. NCBI lineage: Eukaryota > Metazoa > Chordata > Ceratodontiformes > Protopteridae > Protopterus > Protopterus annectens. Next base: position 739,371,712 of record NC_056730.1, on the reverse strand, counting down.
TATATATATATATATATATATATATATACAAATTGAAAATAAAAATTGAAATTCGATAACATACAATCTACAAATGTAAAACAAGGGCAAAAATACTTTGAACTGCATTATATACAAATGCTTATATATCACTGGATTCTCATTTATGGCAAGTTTCTATTTCTCTCCTGAAATTTTTTTCTTTGTAACATCCTTACATAGTTTATTTTATACTATTATGTCACCTGTTGTTTTACTGCATAGTTTTGTGTTTTACTATTGTAGTACATGGAGCTTTTCTCCTCAGGCCTCCATTGAAAATGGATCGCCACCCAGTCGGAATTTCACGTTAACCAAATGTCAAATAAAATAAAAATAAAAGAAGTTGCCAGCATGGGCATACTGATGCTAACCTGCAACTATTGGGAATCACGTTTGGCATGAATGTTAAACATTTTTTTCATATGGTTTGAATGTAATAAGTTACAAATCAGTAATGGTTTTTGGTAGTATGCAAAATTATTGAATAAATGGTTGCAGTGGCTAAAGTTGTCTGTGTGTTTTGTGGTAAGAGATGACAACAGAGTTGACAACTGTGAACAGATGTGAGACACAGGGCAAAAACACCACGTACAATGGTAATAGAAATCTGGGGGAGCTCGAAACTAAGACTGTGTGTTCTAAGTAAGTGGCACTGAATTTTAAAAGTGTGCAGAATAATTGGGCCAAGATATACTTCCCTGCTGATAGTTTTTATATTTATTGGCAACAGTTTTCAGACATGTAGAATGAAATATTGACATGCTTTTTATTAATTAGTGTACTACAGTCAGAATGCTGATCCACACTCTTGAGCTTGGTTTGTCTGCTCATTATAAACTAAATGTATCACTTCTGCAACTACCAAGAATGACAATTCAGAGACAGAGTTTGATTTAGCAAGTTTTAAAATAAGAAAAGTATACTTTTTAAAATATTTAACATGGAAGCTAATTTAAAGTTTTCAGAGCTAAACATCAAATAAAGATTTGGAAGCCTGAAAGAGAAAGAAAAAAAAAACATTGTTTTTCAAGTAGCAAATGCCTTAGTAGTAATTCTATTTACGTCCCTGCAAAGAAGATTCTGCTAAATTAACTTTCTTGAGTCTGTAAATAACAGGCTGATAAAATTAAGAAGCATTGTTTCAAATACTGCACCTGACATCTCCAGCATTAGGCAGATACATGTCTTTCTTTAACAATGGCAGCCTGCTTACAATGGATAGTTTTGCTCTTACAAAATGCCTGCTACTATTTTCAAGTACTATTAGTGCCTATTGCATGATGAATTACATGGTACTTCTGTTAGAACATACTGTGTTGTAGTACCACAATGGAACACTGGTAAGTACATAAAACACTAGCAGAAAGGCTTTGTGGTGCAGGGGGACAATAGCTCTGCTTGTTATGTCTGTGACATGGGCACCCAGTGGTGTAGATGGTGAGGGTGAGGGTGTCAGTTCAAACAATAGCTTATGCGTCCTTGGAGGAGGGAGCTAGTTTAGCTTACCACACCATTAACAGGGGTGATGGGTGTCAGTAGTGTGGTACTTAATCAATGGATGAGGTATATACTAATCTAACAGTGGGTACATACTAACCCAGGGATGAGACTGTAAATGATCAGATTTGATCAGAGCTCTATCCCAGTAAACAAATTCAATTAAATAAATACTCTCAAAGCTTTATTGTTAACTGCAACCAGCAGTCCTGGTCTTGCTGTGTCCACAACACTGTTTTGTAAAACAGCACTCCTCTGAATCCTATTGGTCATCTGCCAGCTTTTGCACATCATTGATAAAGGTTTCCTGCTGCTTGCCATTAAATTTATGTAACTCTACCACCTACATGTATAATTTTTTTCCACAGGAATTAAAAAATTGTGTTGAGACAGACACACATCACTCAGTCTGGGAGTCTGAGCTATCGGTTAAACCCCATATATTCAGGATGACACCATACTGGGACTTCCTATTAGATCCATGACTCAAGATAGACACTGCATTCAGGTTTCTTATCACAAGGGAGAAAAAGGGATCCCTGGTAGGGTGACTATGATCAGAGTCATGCTGAGAACTGAGTAAGAAAAAAGTTCCAGCAGACAGGGAGCAACTTGCTATATCTAGTCTACCTTTCAACCTGTCTTAACTTGAAGAACCAAGAATACGCTACTGCACCTCAAGAACGTAAAACCAAGAAAAAATGCACAACTTCTGGCAAATTCACTAGAATTTGTGCACCTATAATAACTCCCCTAATTATTTCATGTTAAGATGCCTTAGCTTTTATACTAAGTAACTTGAAAGGTACACACTGCATTAGTTTGCACTAACTCAAGTTTATGTAGCTCTGTGCATCTACCATCCACTCAGTTAAGGATGTATTCTCAGATCTACTCCACCCAGCCTTATAGCATGGCAGCTAGTTCTGGGGTTCCTTATGATATGAAATAGCACATCAAATTCCAACACTTTTATTTTGTTAAGCAAAAAAATATATCAGATTATCTCTCCCTCCTTCTGCTTTGTTTGAATAAAAACTAGATTTTTTTATTCAATCCAATGCTCCTTGTTCACCTGCATGTCTTCAAAAAATTTATGCAACTTTTCCAAT